>NW_026057576.1:44183341-44258910 GCF_023721935.1 Panthera uncia
AGAAAGAAAGAAAGAAAGAAAGAAAGAAAGAAAGAAAGAAAGAAAGAAAGAAAACCCAAGAAGGTCCAAGCTGTCAGCACATGGAGCTGACCCAGGACTCAATCTCATGAAGCATGAAATCATGATCTGAGCTGCTATCAAAAGTTGGACGTTTAACTGACTGAATCACCCAGGCACCCCTCAGAACTTTTCATAACCAGTAATAATAAGATTTCTATCTATGGTAGGTTGTTATATTAATGGCTTCCAGTGTATTGTGTGTAGATTTCACCCACATTGATTCTGGGCTTGGGCATGTAACTTGCTTTGATCAATGAGGTATTACAGTTGTGATACAATCAGAGACCTGACAAGTACTTGTGTAGTGGGCCTTGTGTCCTCGTCTTCCTGCTGGGAACTCTTCTGTCATAGTTAATAAAAAGGGGGGGGGTGCTATGTCAGAAAATGAAAGAGAATGTATAGAAGCATATCCAAGGGATCTTCTCCAAGCTAGCAGAGGCCCAATGGATCATGAGCTGACCTGTTGGTGACCCACAGGATCATGAGCAAATAAGTCATCGTTGCTTCAAGCTGCTAAGTTAGTATTTTACACTGGAGCAGATCAGACCACATATGGTGTGACAAAAACAACATGCAATGCACACAAGAGGATTCCTTTGCTAGTTAACCAATATTTTGGGGGTGTTTCTTGTCTTGAGGGGTGCTAGGAAATAGCAGTTGAAAATGATTTCAAAACTACTAGAAGAATTCAGGTTATTTCCCTGATCAATCGTTAGGGATATTGACATTAGAAGCTTTTATCCCAGGAGTCAGTTATGACTTCTTGCTTTTCAGAGATTTAGGCTAGCTTTTTTTTTTCTTTTTTTTTAATGTTTATTTATTTTTGAGACAGAGAGAGACAGAGCATGAACGGGGGAGGGCCAGAGAGAGAGGGAGACACAGAATCCGAAGCAGGCTCCAGGCTCTGAGCTGTCAGCACAGAGCCCAACGCGGGGCTCAAACTCACAGACCGCGAGATCATGACCTGAGCCAAAGTTGGACACTTAACCGACTGAGCCACCCAGGTGCCCCTAGGCTAGCTTTGATAAACTTCAAGTTTAAAGTCTGGGCGAATCCAGAGTCAATAATACCAATTTGAAAATTGCATGCAGTTTGTACTTTCAGTGTGCTCCTTGAGATCTCCTCATTGTCCATATGTGCCACTTTAGCTTGCCTCCATCTAGATGCAAAATCCAGTCCTTTTCTTTTTTATCTGCACAAAGTCCAATATTCCAATAATTTTCTGGTTTTAATATATTTAATAAATATCTAGTGATAATGGGTAAGGATTATACTTAAAGGAATAAAATCTTTATTTTATCAAGAATCAAATCAGTTCCACCGCCTCATTGCATGTTTCCCCTCTTTTTCCCATTCTTTCTCTCTTTCTTTCTGGCAAGTGACAAACACCTCTCTTACTCTAATCCCCAAGGATCTCTCTTTCAATTGCCAAACACTTATAATCCTTTTATAAATATATTATCTTTATACAAGAAATCCAGTGACAGTTATTATTATGAACATTTTCTCTCTTATTTCATAAGCCCAGAAACTAGCTTGAAACTCTCCTTGCCACCTCAAACTAAAAATAGCTTTAGCTAGAGAAAGTTATCTAGCAAAGGAAAATAAATACAGAGACTTAGGCTGGGGTAAAGGCATGAATCCCAGGGGCCAGAGTCATAGATGCTAAAAGAAAAAAAAATGGAAAAAAAGAGCAATCTGTGTTTATCACCCTCCTAGATATGAGCTACTTAAATGTATGAATATGGGTCTGCACTAGATAAAAATAAAATAGAATTCTGTCAACTCAGAAGCCTTTTTTGGCTCTATTCTTCTGGTTCATTTGTAGAAATCCCTAATCCTTCTATGTGTTTTTATTGGGACAATCAAGGCAAACAACATAGGGATGAATAATCCAGACTAGGCCAATCAGAGATTTCCCTGAGATAAGATATCCAGGCTGAGCTGACCAGATCTCCCTGTAACACTTCTCTAAAGCTAGCAAGTAAGATTGTCTCTTAATTTTAGAATATGAACCTACATCTGTAGCCTTGGGCTCTGGAGCCATCATTCACATTCCATGGAGATACTTAACTTTGGCAAGGAAGAATGAAGCCAGCATGCACAAAGGAGAAATAAGGAAAAAACTGAAATTTACGACAGTGATAGATAAGGCATGTGTGTGTTGGGGCAGCAGGGGGATCATTATTTGCATATCTGGACTTCCCAAGTATGTGATCCAATGAAATGTGTCTTTTGTAAAGATTAGAATGAGTCTGGTTCTATAACGTACTAACAAAGGAGTACTGACTCTTTTAGCCATAAACAGTTCATTTTAATGAACTGAATCACAGAAAGAGTCTCTGGGCAAGGAAAAATAAATACAAAATGTATTCCTTCTGAGTGCAGTACCTAAGAAGTGGATTCCAAGTATATACGGAGCATTCCAATCCTAGAAGACATGACCTGATGACTTATGTAACACTAGTAGTTTGTAAATTCATATACACCTCAAGCCCGAATTTGCGTACCTTAGTGTTGCTTCCAATTCACACAGTATCAGGTAGGTTCACCTTCAATTAGAATTACAGTTTTCCATCAGGTTTTCTAGGAACAAATTTAGGAAACGAAGCTGTGACATCAGGCTTGGGTTAATTCATATTTGAATGAAAAGTAAGAGCAATAACTTTGATAGTTTTAGAAATCAGTATGTCTCTCTATTGATCCCTATCTGCAACTCATTTTTTCTTATTTTATAACACCTTATTTTCCTGTATCGACTGTCGACATTTACAGAAATAGCCATGTGAAATAGTCAGCATTTGCCGCACCAACAAACAACCCCAATTTTTCAGTGGCTTATGACAGCTAACATTTGTTTCTTGCTCATGTCACACTAGAACTGTGCTTTTTAGGAGGCTGGATCACTGCTGTTGTATTTGGCGGGGATCCACCAAGCTTGACTGGACTTGGCTGGATGTGGCTGTACTCTCCTGAGCTCTCTGGTCTTGGTTTGGCTTCATGTCTGGTCACGTTCCATTAGCCAAGACAATTCAGATGACCAAGCCCAATGGCAGTGAGTTAGCATTCTGTGCCTAGAGGTAAGGCACTGCAAAGTTCCATGGCAAAGAGTGTGAGTTCACTTCCAAAGAGGAAGAGAAACAATTGGAACAATAATCTAATTAATGACATAACTTGAAAGTTGTCAGGAACTGACATTTTGCATCCACTTTTACAGACCTAAGGGATATCAAGAGTTGGCAACTAGAGTTCTAAACACATTTTTGATACATATGGATAGAAAGAGCAAATGAATAGGGAGGTACCAAGGAAATATGAAATAACCATCTCATTTCAACTGGAATATGACCCCATGTTCTCCAAGGGTCCAGGATATTCCAGATTAGTCACTGAGAGGAAATCTTTACCTGTATTAATTTACCCATGTTTATAATCCTACACATGCTTATAATCTGTCTTTCCCCTTACACTCTTCAGTGTCTTAAACAAATCACTCTGCTCCCCTGCTATTCACTTCACAACTGTCAAGTTCAGTACAGCAGTGAATTGTAAGCATAGTAAAATAAACATTTAGGAAAGCAGACATTTTAAAGTAGACAAGTTGCCCTCTGTGGAATCAGAACAGCCATTTTTGTTTTACTCAATTTTTTTAAGTGTGTTAAAATTATTTGGAAAGAACATCAAGAATATTTCAAAATTTTCACTTTTGAAAAAAAGCAAAAGTTCCTTTTAGGGATTTGAATAATTTTGAGCCTTATACAAACAGTATTACTCACTAAATTTTCTTTTCTTCTTCTAAACTCAGATTTACTTTTAAGTACCTGTAGGAAATGTCAAAATAGTCTTCAAGTTCGCTCAGATGAAACATGCAAATAAAGCCTTCCTCTTCTCTCCTGATCTTATATCCCAGCCCTACTTTATTCTTCTCTTTTCCATCATTGACTCCGACTTCAATGGAGAAGTTCATGGAGGATCAAACAATCCAGCTGTTGTTTTCAACTTTTGCTATTTTAATGTTTATTTTCCAAATCGTTCCCTATTTTTCTACTAAAAATATACTGCCAAATCATTATTTTTTTTGGAGCAACTCTAATGCTTTCTGTTGCTAGATATCTGATCCAAATCCAATATTTTTCTTGGCAGTTGGTGAACATAATAATAAGAGATTTTTTTCTTTCTACACTTAGAACTGGAGAAAAAAGACACAATTCAAAATTAAAACAAATTTGAATATTGAGGTAAATTCTCATCTTAACAGGAAAGCACAAACATTGCTCAAAGAGAGAACATGCTCAATGGAATTTCTATGCTCTTAATGTGTATTTGCCCTTAGTTTTCTAATTCTTAATGCATATTTTTGAATATATGTTGTGAGTATAACATAGGTAATGATATGCTTTCTATAGCTTTTTTCCTTTAAAACAAAAAGTTGAGAAGCGATAATGATGAAAAGCAAAAGAAAATTTTTTGTTCCATTCTGCCATTTCAATCCTTAAACCCATTCTTAATGACTTCTAGTTTTATTGTTTTTCATGATTTTCATCATAATATTATACAATATTCTTATCTATTTATTAATTGATTTATCAACTTTATATCATATTTATGGCTTAAACAAGGGAAGATTTAGATCACTTAAACTATCCTCACCATCTTCTTCTAATTTCTAATAGAACTATTATTTTTTTTTATTTTTCTGAAATGTTGACTTTTTAAGACTTAAAAAAATATTTTTGTTCCTTCCAAAGTAAAATCTCTTATCTCACTCAAGTTAAATATCTTCAGGATGGTTATAATCCTACCTGTCCTTCAATCTTTTCTTTCTTCTTCATTTTCCAACTCCTATTCACTAGCCATTTACATCTACATTTTCAAGACTGGTATTTTCAATTTATTTTTTATCCATAATCAACTATCAAGCTTTGTTTATAACAGTATGCCTAAAAAGGAAACATAAGATAATCTTATTTTTAAAGACTCTACTAGTTTCATTTTCAATGAACATGCCAATATACTGACATTCAACACTTGGGCATTTTTTCAGTTGAAGTATCTCTGCATTTAAAGCAACAGCTCTCATTGTTAACTACTAAAAACTCAAGAAGATAGGAAATATAGGACAATATTTTTGTCTGTAATTTTATTTTGAGATTAACTATATTGTCATTTCTTCATCACTGTTTTGTTATTGTTGTTGTTGTTGTTGTCATTTTAAGTAGGCTCCTTGGTGAGTGTGGAGCCCAATGTGGAGCCTGAATTCAGGACACTGAGATCAAGACCTGAGCTGAGATCAAGGGCCAGGCACTCAACCAATGAGTCACCCAGGTGCCCCTTGTCACTGTTTTAAACATAAAGCTACTTCACCTGAAAATTTTAGATGAAGTTGTTATTTTGGAGCCCAGTACTCATTAGCTGCTTTAAATCACAACCCCCGAAAATTAATGAATAGTTTTAGAGAATAACCTCCAAAACAAGCCAATAAAACATAAAGCCCTATTGCAAAATTAAGTTAGTTGAAATTGATAGAAAAAAAATTATCATATTTTCTATCATATTTTCTACATGAATTTGGTGATTAATGTTTATGACAGATAATCTGACATTCCAAAAGGTAGTTTTCTGCCAAATTGGAAAGTTATATTTGACTCAAATATATATTCAAAGTTATATTTGATAACCCCAAATATAAATTGATTCTCCATATCAAAATACATTTCTGATAAGGAACACAAATATATAAGTAAAATATTAGAGAAAGAAATAATGTTTAGATTAACATATGAATTTTAGGCATTTATTTAGAACAGGAGAAGAAACAAATCTCTAAAGAAATTAAAAAGCAAAGATTTATTATTGGAAGTAAATGTTAAATAGTTATTTTAGCCACAAGTATGTATGATATGCAAGTAGAAATAAGACTCTTAAACCAGAGATTGATATTCAATCATTTGTTCCTTCAACAAATATTCACCCCAAAGATAAATAGTACTAATCTCTGTCCTCATGTACTTTATACTTAGTGAAGCAAGACAAATAACTATGAAATAATTAAGTAAAATATATAATATGTCAGATGGTGTGAAGCTTACAAAGGAAATAGAAAGCAAGGAAATGGTAGAGAGATTTGGAGAAAGGGGTTCACTTTGAATAAGGTAGTCAGAGAAGGTATTCATTGGGAAGAGACAATTGAAAAAAGCCCTTCATGAAATTAGACAGTGAATTAAGGCAGGTAAGGGAACTGCAATCAAGACAGAAGGAACAGCCAGTCTAAAGGCACTAAAGTAGACGCATGTCAAACCTGCTTAAAGAAAGACAAGATTGGGGTAGCTGGAATAAAACAAGGAGAATGGTCAAATGCATGTTGTGTCAGCTTGGGTCTTTCTCTCATTATTTCCCCAATATTTCTCACCATATTAATGTGGGCTATGCACAGTATAATCAAGAGCAATCTGAAAGTGCTGTAACAATTTGATTTTTACTCTAAACAAGATGAAAATTTTTTGGTAGTTTTGAGCAAAGCAGCAACCTGGTCTGCCTTGCATATTAAAGGTTTTGTTCTGGAAGCTCTACAGAGGATAGGTAACAGAGGGCAGGAGATAAACAGGGACACCAATTAGAACATCACTGCAGTAGTCAAGTTGAGAGATGCTGATAACTTGCATCAGAGGAGCAGTATTCAAGGTTGTGATAAATGGTTGGATTCTGTATATATTTTAAAGGGTGAGAACATAATTTACGGATAGATTAAATATGGGGTGAAAAGGAAAACCCAAGGATGACTAGATTCATTGGTGCAGGCAACTGTAAGAATGGAGTTACCATTTCTTTAGATGTGGCATTTGTGGACAAGACCTCTTTCCCCTAATCTGGAAAGACAGATCAGGTGTTATATTTTGGTTGTGTTTAATATGGAGATATCTTCTAACAAAATGCATACCAAAAGCATGTAAGAAATTAGATACATAATTCTAGAGTTCAGAGAAGTAGTGTAGGCTGGGAACATCAGTATATGGAGAATACTTAAGACTGTGGGACATAATGAGGTCACCAAGGAAATACATCTAAATAAAGGAAAGGAAAGCTCTGAGTCATGATATAAGTTCAAGGTCAGAGAAGAGTGGTTTGTAAAGAAGAATGAATGAGGACTGTGCTATATCTGGGAAGCCATAGGGGTGAAAAATGTATTAATGTTATCAACAATAGCCGAACTATGGAAAGAGTGCAAATGTCTATCGACTGATGAATGGGTAAAGAAGGTATGGTGTGTGTGTGTATATATATATATATATATATATATATATATATATATATATATACACAAACAGAATGTCAAATAGAATGAAATCTGACCATCTGTAATGCTGTTGGATGGAACTAGCATGTATTATGCTAAGCAAAATAAGTCAACCACAGAAAGACAAATATGATTTCACTCATACGTGGAATTTAAGAAACAAAACAGATGAACATATGGGAACGGGGGAAATGAGAGAAGAGAGGGAAACAAACCACAGGAGACTCTTAATAATAAAGAACAAACTGAAGGTTGATGGAGGGAGGTGGGTGGGAGATGGGCTAGTTGAATGTTGAGTATTAAGGATGGCACTTGTTGTGTTGAGTTCTGGGTGTTGTACATAAGTGATGAACCACTGAATTCTACTCCTGGAACCAATATTGCACTGTATGTTAGGTAAAATTTAAATTAAAAAAACAATGTATTAATGAAGAAGGAATCAACTCCCAAACACGGTTTGACTGATGGTCACTGATATAAATTTGACCACTGGGTTTAGCACCACCTTTGGTTACCAAGACAAGAGTATTTTCAGTTGAGTAGTTGAGACAAAAACTTGCTTGGAATGGGTTTAAAAAGAAAATAAGACAAAGATTAGTTTGGGAAATTATAAACAATTTTTTGAGGACCTTTGTTATAAAGAAGATCAGAGAAATAAGATAGTAGCTGGGGGTAAGTGCAGGGTCAGGCTTTTGGTTTGGAGTTGAATTCTCTTTGGGAATTATCCAATAAAAAGGGAAAATGTACAATGACTCAGGATAGAGTTGAGAAGATTACTGGAGATATGTGCCCAGAAAAGTCAGAAGAGTGTGGAATTTGCTGCATCAGAGATACCTTCATGTGAAGAATACTATCAAACACACAGATGAAGAGTAACAGAGGGGTGCCTGGATGGCTCAGTCAGTTAAGCGTCTGAGAATTTTGATTTTCTGCTCAGGTCACGATCTCACAGTCCTGAGATAGAGCCCTCTGTAGGGCTCTGCGCCAGGCATTGAGCCTGCTTAAGATTCTCTCTTCCTCTCTCTTTCTGTCTCTCTCTCTCTCTCTCTCTCTCCCTCTCGCTCTCTCGCTCGCTCTTCCTCTCTCTTGCTCTCTCTCTCTCTCTCTCTGTTCAAGCAACAGAGCTTAACCTATGAAGGATCCAGAGCTCATCAGAGAATTGGGTGACTCTTCAGTTACCCAACATGGTTTAGGTTACTCCTTTACAGTACAGAGTGAGCATATAACAAAACCTCCTTTTTTATGTAACTTCTAGTTGAACTTCTTGTGGTCAGGTTAATATACTAAGAGATAGGTATATAATTAATGCAAGATGCTAGTGTGGTCCTCTTAACTGATCCTCTTTTAAGTTTATAAAACTCTATTTGAAAATGAATCTTTAAAAACTATTTTGTGTAGTTAAACATATCTCATGAAATACAATAAAAGGTTATAACCTGTGGCACTGTGAAAGTCATTATAGTGACATACTATGCCACGCTGTTATAATGAAGAGCAAGGAGCCTCCCGTTCACTGATGGTCCACATTGTTGGACACTGGACAGGGAAATGAGTTTCGCACAAGCAAATCAGAGACAAATATTCCAAAGTGTGCATGTATGTGCACAGACATGTGCACTTATGCTATTGCATATATTAACATGCAGAAGGCAAAAGATTTTTCTCCCTGCCTTTTCTGTCTGTCATCTATAGTGAGGAGACATTCTAAAGATTGGAGCTTTCCCAGAATTGCCAGACGAATGAGGAAAATTTCATATTCCTTCCTTGTCATTGACTGAATGGAGGTTTCTCTCAGAATCAGGCAAATAGAGATTCTCTCTCTATGTGTGTGAATGAATTTGAATGCACACAGACATCAGACAAATTTCCTGAAATTGTAGAAGTTAGGGAGAGAATGCTGAGCAGTTTTTGGAATATAATCATTGCCTACATTAGGAAGTTTCCAGGAAAATTTTCTTACTAAATTACTTTAAGAACAAAAATCTAGCATGACAATTTAAGCAGGAGGACCTTGAGTTATTGGCAAAACAAGCCAGTGATGCTTTAATTACACAATTCGCCTTTCTTCTTTTTCTGTTAATTCCCAGTTAAGCTCAGTATCTCCATTAAACACTTGTGGAGCTTTTATCTTGTGTCACACTCTGGAAATAGGTGAAAAGAGGAGATTGCTGTCCTTAAGTCATCTACATTTCAGTAAGGCAAGCGTGTAAGTAGACTCACACTGGGGGACGACTAGCAAAGTTGGGCAAAGTAGATGCTTAGAGTCAAGAGGAAACAGAAAAATAAGAAGTGTGATCTCTGAAACACTCACGATCCAAATGAAGATGCAAGTCTTACTTTGAGAAATGCCCCCCCAATCTTTTCCACTCCCCACTCCCCCAAAAAGCAAGCCAGTGGCATAGTCAGGTGTTACTGCAGAGAACACTGCATCAATATCAGGCAGGGCCGGATGGCAGCAGGTGACAGTGTTTTTCCATTTCTCCCATGGATACCAGCCAAAGCTCCCGCAGTGGCTCTCCAAGGTGTTTCAGGTCTGGTGTCAATTCAACTCTGACCTCACCTCCTCTTCCGCCTCTTTCACTCTGCTCTCGCCACACTGGCTTCTTCCTGTGAGGTGTACCAAACAAGTTCCTTGGGTAGAGCCCTTGGCAATCTGCTCCTTCCTTCTGGAAGGCTCTTGTCTCACATTATCTAGATGACTCCCTTTCTCATCTGCTCCAAGATTTTGCTCAAACACCTTCTCAAAAAGTCTTTTCTGACTAGCCTTCTTTAAATTGCAGTCTCTCCCCTACCACACTCTGAAACATCCTTACTCTGCTTGATTTACATTTTAACCTACTACATCATCTTTAATCTCTAAATGATTTAACCTACTGTGTTACTTTCTAAATTATGCTTGAACTTTACATGTTTACTCTCATTAGACTGTAAGCTCCGCAAGAATAGGGATTTCTGTTTTGCTTATATTTTGGCGGTACGCCAAGCGCATAGAACAGTGCCAAGCATATAACAGGACACAATATATATATATTTTTAATAAACACTCTAAAAACATTTCTTCTGCCCTCTGATGTTAGTTGGTGAGAAACTCGAGTTGCTCTTACGCATGTGACCAATGTTGTCATGAGGTGTTATTGTTTTCATCATGGTACATTTAAAGGTGTTGTAAACCATACAATACCCAGTAGGGTATTAGTAGGTTTAGCAATACCTAAACCTTAGCATACTGCTACGGAAAATATGTTTTTAATAGTGGTAACTAATGGTTACTCTGTTACAACAGTCAGTACAAAAGTACATTTAATATATTTACTATAAATATTTTCTCTCCCTGCATTAATTCATATCTGGTTGTAGGGAAGAGAAGTCAGGCAGGAGCCACAGTATAATTCATATATTGAGCAGAATTTTGAGTACCAAGTAGGTGCCAAGCACTGTTTTGATGTAAGGAATAGAGTAGTGAGTAAAAAATACCTGTAAAGATCATGTTATCATGGCATTTACATTCTGGGGGTTCTGTGTTCTTTTGTGCTCTCGATTATTATAAAAGAGACTGTCGTGCCAATATTCAAGGACAGATCTGAGATCATGCATTTGGACAGCTATGTAAAAGACAATGCAGAGCAAAAGTACAAGGGGTGTGAGTAATAAGCAATATGGTGTTTAGTAAAAATTAAACAATGTTTTGAGCTCAGGATTTCCTTCCATACCTGCTATTCACATCAATACTAATCTCAGAACAGGACTTGAGCCTATAAGACAAAGGAAAGTAGAGACACCTGCTGGAGTGACAGGGTGAGGAAACAGGAAGGAGACGATGACAAAGACTGGCATTTCATCTAAGGTCACAGAGAGAAAACAATCAGCAATGTGAATAGACAAGAAAGTTCTGACTGCTAATCAAGCGCTTGAATAATTGGATATTTCTAGTCCTTTTATTATAAGATATAAAAGGGTAATAAAGAACAATTTAGTATTTGGAGTATTTAATTCAAAATTAGTAAGTGCTAATTGAAAATCCATTATTTTTAGCTACTAATAATTAATGCAATTATAAAGCGAGTTCAATCTCCATTACAACATATTTTTAAGGTAAAATACACTGGAAAGATATTTTCCTCTTTCAAGAGATTAAATCTCTTATATATTAGAAAACAAATATTCGGGCTCCAAGAATCCCCATCATTTTGGATAGGTTGAATTTATTTATTTTCCAGGAGATGTAACAATTAGATAAGTCTATGAGGAATGGAGGAGGAGGCCCCTGAGGTCATGGTGGATGTGTTTTCTCAGTTTGCCCATGCTGTGCTAAAAAGCTGTTGTCTAAGGCAAAGGCAGCAGAAGAAAATGCATTACAAAAAAAAAAAGAAAAAGAAAAAAAAAAAGAGGGCTCCTGTGAATTTATGAGAAGTGCATCACAAAGACAAATATTTCAGCCATGCAATTCCATTCGGCCTTTTCAGCTGTGTGTCCATAGCAAGTCAACGGCTAAATTGAAAAATCAATTCCAATTTAAATTATTGGAATAAAGAACACCAGGAGTCAGAGATAAAATGGCTTTGTTCTCTGAGATCCTTTTTAATTGGAAAGTTATTTCTTCAGGGTATTCTAATGGTTCTGAGGGAAGATTGCAAAATAAAGTTGATCGGCTGGGGGAAGGTTAATAGCTAATGTGCTTTCCTCCTGCTCAGCAGCCTCCTGTCTTTATGACATCCCCCATCATATCTGGAAGGACTGAAGGTTCTAAATCATCTGATACATGCAAGGACTGTATTTTCTCTTAGTCTTTCAAAAATCATCCTGAGGCTTGAACCTTGGCAGAGTGTTATTGCTTTTTCTAGCCTTTCCAACTGGACTCACTTTTGCTAACAAATGTCACAGGACACATTTCTTCTTTCTTTTCCTTCTCTCATTCTTTCTTTCTTCTTTTTTAAAGTTTCCTGGTGTGGCTGTTTCTCTGACACTCAAGTGGTAATTAATGGGAATAAAAGATACCTGAAGAGGATACTAGCAAAAGCTGTTTCTTAATGATGGAAAAAGGAAGAAAAACTTTGCTGGCCTGTATTAAACAGAGGAAAAAAATATACAGACTTAGTAGATGGAACAAAGGTACAAAGATAGGACAAAGGAAAAAATGTAGAATTTATGGAAAATGTTAATAAATATTATGAAAAAGCTAATGTTGATTATAGTGAGAAACCAAAAGTCATGTTTAGAAAGCTTCAGCCAAAAGTTCTAAAACTAAAGTTTAATTAAACATATAATAACCTTTGCTCTGCCTGTAGAAAATTGTTTGGGGCAGCTGTTGATTAAAAACCTTAAATGAGCATTTAATTTGAAATTAATAAAACAGTTATGGTATGTGTTAGGAAAAGTTACTGAGGTTTGCTTAGTATATTTAATTACTATAAAAGAGATAAATCTCGTTGCCATGTAATGAACTCAGAAGTGCAGATACAGTAAATATGTACTTACGTTCTTGTTATTAATGCATTAAATTTGTAAGAATATTTAGGAATTTAATTAGCATTTAATAAGATAGCTATAGCAAATTACACTAGTTAGACGTTAAATGTAAATTAATATTTTTAGTATCTAATTGATATTAACTAATTAATTACTGTTTATTACATGGTGGCTAGATTTATCTTTTATGGAGTTATTAAATCTCAATTAAAATGCTCTTTTAAGAGGGCACATTCAATTAAAAATAATATTCTCTAAGAATTTCATAACTTCCTTCTCCTCAGAACTTGGGGTACATAACTGCATCAAATCAAATAACCAAGGTGCTTTAGAAAGAAACTCAACTGGGATTATGCCTGAGTTGTTCAAGCAATTCCAGACCTGTCCCAAGTAAAGACTTATTTATTGAAAGTCATATTTTTTCCTATTAAAGTTATAAGCATATCTAGGCTTAGAAAGATCCCGACTCAAAACTCTCTCTCCACAGTTGATGATACTTGGTTCAGGAATTACTCTTTGAGAAAGGTGACTATGGGCTATTAAAATAAAAAATGCTATTTATTATTTGTTATTTCTCCCCTGGTGTGACTTAATATTTCAGATACAACATGGCAATTAATTGAGACCAAATTTTGCTAGAGGGAGGTTTAGTAAGATCATGAATTCACTAAGGGGACAATAATTAAATGTATTAGACTGCAAGAGAAAGAAAATGAAAGAGAAGGAAATACACAAGTTGAAATTTCATTTTTCCATTGAGGTCTCTGTCACTCCAGTCAATTCCTAAAATGTAGCCTGTGCTTAATAATAAATATCGTCTGAGTTTAATGTATTAAATCTGCCACATTGGACACCAAATACTTCCTATAGCTACTTTACAGTTATTCTGAAATCTAATCTGAGACCGTAGAGAGTGGAGGTTAACCATCTCCACAATGGAGTAGACTTGCCTCATTTCAAGCCCTGACTACCTCCTTCAAGGTATGTCTCCTTTAAAAAGTCGTATTACCATTACTATATATTGCAATTTTGTGCCTTAGTGTCTTCCATAATTACAGATGACAATGCCCATCTGAGGATTATCCTGAGTTAATAAATGTTAATTAAGTTAATAAATGTAAGACATTTTAGAACAACATCTAGCACCTAGCAAGAACTCAACAAATGCTTATTGCTTTTATAGTCTCCAATGTTAAAGTAATAGTGTGTGTTGTCTACATTTTAGAGCTGGGGAAGATACATGATGTCCTGGCACACTGAAAGCAATTGGAAAACAAATTAGCTTATTTTTATTTAGTTTTATCTCCTTAGATAATTAATCTTAGTCATTGTAAATATTTATCGTTACCCACGAGTCATTTTTTGGCAAAGCTATAAGTATTATGTGATTTTAATCTTTTTTTATGAATCAATCCTTGAAAATCCTTTGCCAATTTTGTTCCCACTATTTTCAAGCGTAATGAAGATATTAAATAAAACCTATCTTACATTGATTCTTGCTTCACTCTACTAGATATCTAGCATCTCAGCTCAATAAATAGCCATTCATCATTATTTATTTATTTATTTTTTAGTCAGTCTTAGGTCTTGTGGCAATAATCTTACCTAAACTAAATGAAATTAATTTCAGTTAATATTGCCTAAAATAATTTCTGAAACACAAGTATTCCACTGCTTATAATGCTATATCATGTTTATCTCTAGTATGTGAAATTAGTTGATAAAATTTGTATTAAAAAATACTTGGTTTACATTATAATTTGATGTTTTATAGACATATATAAAGTATATGTGTACACACTCAATTTCTGTTGATAATTTTCTGAAATAATGAGCTTAAATGAGAAGAAACAGATTCTCATACTAGCCACCTTACACATACCATTTACATTATTTTAGCTTACTTTTACTGTTTTGTAAGAAAGGCTTTAACGCTACACTCTTAAAAAGAAAAAAAAAAAAAAAACCTTCCAAATCTATTATGCTTTTAAATTCTACTCAATGAAACAACAAAATTCTTCTCTATTACTTGTGTTTGCTTTGCATTTTTCTTTTGCTTGGCACTTCATAGAGTTTTTTTTTTCCACTTGAATTAAGTCAAAAGGAATAAACTTTTAATGTAAAGCCATTAGCCAAAAATTTAAATTAAATGGATGATGCTCTCTTCTGTGAGCAATAGCAATGAAGATATTAATATACTCGTGTTTAAAATAACAAAAAGCAGTGAAAACAAAGGATGGAAAAGACAAGTCCATGGAAGTGTGGTCTCTTGTTTCTTAGATTCTTCCTCAGTCTCAGCTGATTCAACCTTGGTCTTTAGATGTGTGAGACTAAGCTCTGTGGCAGGAAAGAACTAAAGGCGAAATGACAGGGCATTTGACAGATGCGCAGAAAAAATGATTTACTCAAGAGGAAAAAGAATAAAGATGAGAAGGGGGAAAAAAGCAAACATTTGATCAGAGAAGTTACTAGAGGGAAAAAAGAGGCGGGAAAATGGATACAGGATTACAAGAGTGCTTTGGATGTTGAGATGTGGGTTTGAAATTGACTGAAAGTCACAAGGGGAGGAAATTGATTTTCATCACTAATATTTTGAATGGATCAAACCAGAGTTTGACAGAAGAAAAACAGAACCAAAAACAATGAGCTTGTTGCTTTAAAAAGCACCTAAAATGTCTGCAGGGAGCAGGGTTTGGTCGACAAGGAGAAACTGAAGTCACCAGTAATGACAAAAATGTCTGAAAGGGGACAAAATTGAATATCTAACTTAACATGGCTTCTTGACTACAAGGTGTTACTCTCATAGAACAGGAAGTAAACAGCCGTTCTTGTTTATTCAGCTCATAGGATAGACTGTCAATTTATTATTGGATGCATTCCTCAAGTCTGTTCATTCTGCTCTTGCCTTTTGTAGGTACCCATTCCCCTATTTCTATCCGTGTTCTATCCCTTACGTTTAATACGTGATATTGTTATAACTGCTTCAACCTCAAATTCTGCCAGTCTTCTAGATCTTCACCTTAGCTCTGCTGATTCAGTGCCCGTCCAATGATATTCTCCAATTTTTACCCAATTCTTGGACTCCTTTCATGATAGCACATCCAAAGGAGATATAAAAACACTTTCATTCTGCCCTGATTGGCCAGCCACAAAAAGACTTCTGTATGCCATATGACACCAGAGGTGACAGAATTAGAGGAGGACAATGCTGGAGTAAAGCAATCCATGACACTATTCAATAAATACCTATCACAGGGTAACACACAATATCATTTTCATAACTGAAGATTAAGCTCTGAGAGGGCTATCAGAAATATATTTCATGAGGAGCTGCAGAATACCCTTTCAAAGGTACCCGAAAACAACCACTGCCTCACTGCTTTCCCAGTGCCACCTACATGTCACAGATCGGTGTCTTCTACCAGTTCCGCATGACTAGAATGCAACATTCACTTTAGGGCCCATATCAACCCTTGGTGAAGATGCACCTTTTTTCTAGGCCCCATTCTCAGAACACGGACGTAATTCTGGCTGATGGGAGAGCCGTCATCTAAGCCATCAAAGATCATGAGTCTATTAAACAGATTTTTAAATCTAAGAAAATGCCAGTATCTGCTTTATATTTGAATGGACTTTCTAGTTGCTTACTCCGCGATTTCAACCAGGGTCCAAGGGATTCCAGAGGGACAGTATTACCCAGTGCAATGTGAAGTTGACGAGTATAGTCCAGAAAAATACACTATAGGAGTTGGATACAGCACCAGTTGCACATACCACAAAACTATGGGGGACAGATGAACATGACATATGGATAACATATCAGAGCTGCACCTTAGATACTGGGTTTGCTGTGAGGGTTGAGGGTAGGTACAAGATATCTGACGGTCAGGACTGAGCCCTATATCTAATAGTAGACCAACCGGGAACAGCAGGGCATGTGGGGAATGAATTTAAAGCTGCTAAAACTCTGCACTTCATACATTATGTCTTTCTAAGCATTTGGAGACACTGGGGAAAAGTATTCCCCTACCTCAAACCTTAGCACCCATGACAGTGTGAATAGATCATTCTCTAAAAGAAGACAATATAGAAAACCACTTTCCTTCTCAGAGAGATGCTAGCAGAATATAGAAAATGAGAAATCAGGTAAGGGAAGTTTAACTTGAAATGTAAGTTATGCCTTAAATACCTATTTACATAATTTAAGGGAAGATTATATTTGCACCCAATCCACCTACTTTATAACTCTTCAATGACCCAATGGTTGTGCAACTTGTCACTGTAAAAAGGCACTGGAAAACGAAGAATGTGGAGGATGAAATCTAGGTAGTATTTGCATCCCCAAGATTTGAAGCTTAGCCTGAGAACAATATACAGAGCATGGTGAAGAGCGGTGGTTCTGTTTCCTTGGGTGTTCCCTCTATTCTAAATTCTCATGCACTACTAATTATAGAACACACATTTGAATTGAGAATACTTGAGACAGAGGAAGAAAACAGTTTATTTATTTATTTTGAGAGAGAGAGACAGAGACAGAGAGAGGAAGAGCAATGGAGGGGGGAGAGAGAAAGGAAAAGAGAGAGAATCCCAAGCAGGTTCTTCAGTGCCAGCAGGGAGCTGGACACAGGGCTCAATCCCAGGAACTGTGTGATGATGACCCGGGCCACCCAAGCACCCAGGACAAAGGAAGAAAATAGAAAAGGGGTTTCTCTGAATTTTGTGCACAATAACGTACACTTCTACCCCAACATTTATGCAACTATTCATCTTATTGGACTGATCAATTTTTCTTGGAAACCAAGTCTCCAAGTAAACTTCAGTTGTGAGATACTGAGTAACACAAGGCATCACATTGACTCTAACTAGGATAGTTATAAAATACAAAAATGCTTTCTATTGGGGTGCCCGCCCCACACCCTACTTCCCTTGTGACAACCACTAGTTTGTTCTCTGTATTTAAGGATCTGTTTTTTTTTTATTTGCCTCTTTTTTCTTAGGTATGATTATCTTTAATAATTTATATGTCAAAACTCTGCTAGGTCATTTCATCTTTTAATCCTTTCTAAAAAATGTAATGATAAATCTTTATTTAATATCTTCTTTATGATTTTTTTCTATACTTGACACATACATGCAATTTACCCATTAATATTAGTGAAATAATAATTTATGTGCATTCATTGATAGAATAAAATTCTTTGTATCATATTTTCAAATACAGGGTTATCACTTCTGGGGCTATATTTGATCAGAGCAGAAAAGCAGTCTGATCAGTAACAGTTTGATTGATAATACATTTCAATTCATAATTGATATAATCTTAGATCTGTCAGCTCAACAAAAGGTCACTGAGAAATTTGATGGGGGCTAGAGCTTGGGATAAGTTGGAAATGATATTGCATCATGTAAAGAAGGAAGATACTGACACAAATCTACTAATTCATATTAAATTAAAAATATCTTGGAAAGCATAGTAATTAACAGCAAGTTCCTAGAACTTGACATTCTACACAAATGTCACTCCCCGGGGTATGACACAGGAATTAGAGTGTCCTTTCACTGTCAGACTGATATATACCACTGAAAGAGTGCTGGAGAAAAAGTCAGATCTTGGTGACATTTGGGATTTAAATAGTAGATTATCACATTTATTTCTGTTTCTGTCTTAGGAAAATAATTCTAAATCTTATGCTCTTCTGTATATTCCTTTGCATTAAAAAGAAATAAAAGTGTTGGAGAACAGCTGAAAGTGTTTTTACAAAGCTCCCTGGGAAATGAGGGGGAGTTAAAGTCATATTTTTATCCTATTTGATCACAATATTTCATCCTCCGGGAAGGAAAAAAAATTCCCCCTGAAATACCACCAACATTGTCCCAATAAGCCTCCAACCTCTTTCCATTCTAAAACTATGTCCACTTGTATATAGAGAGACAGAGTATCAATCACCAGCTAGCCCCAGCAGTCACATCAAAAACCAGCCTAAAAGATGAAGTCTGGATCTGTTACAACTGGCTGTTAATACCTAAATTCCTAATGAGCATGATCAATGTTTATTATTCTCAATCCTCTTTCTCTCACACATACACTATTAGTGAAGAACTCTTGACCACACACACACACACACACACACACACACACACACACACACATAAATAAAACACCCCACACCCGTGTGTTTGAAACAAACATGTAGATAGGGAAACCATTGTTCTAAGATATTACATACACAAAATGTATTGTGCCTCACACACATATTTATACTGCTCACTGCCAAAACAAAGACTTCCCTATCTTAACTAAATTACAGTCCTTCATCCCATAATCCCTTGTGTATCTGTTTCTTTGACCCAAGCTCTGCACACTTGCTTCCCTCTTGCACACTCCTGCTATATTTCCTGAACTCTGGGTCCATGTTCTTCATACTCTTCCCCACTTTAAACTCTTCTCTGCACACTGCCATGTGTTAGCAAATAAAACTGGCTTCACCATATGCTTCTTACATGAAACTTTTCTTTGCATTTGGTCTGAAAGTGGCATTAATGTCATTTTTTTCCTATTCATTGTCCCAGACCACTAAGTCGCCGTCAGTTTTGTGAAAATTCCTACTACTCTGAACTTTATTAGGCTCTTTCACAGTATCCCTTTTTTTGCTGTTATCATATAGGGGCCATGTTATTCACATATAATCCATTGGAGATAATTTTAATTGTTTTCTCTTACCCTCCATACCATCATGAAGGTCTTTCAGGGCCATAGTAAACAAACAGCCATCTGTCTGATCTCTCAGCTCCTTGCTTTCGTTGTCTCTAGGGACTTTACTTCCACTCCACCTGTTCACTGCTAAGGATTTATTCACCACTACAACTCATCAATACAGTCTATGTTCTCTTTACACTACCAGTCCTTATCCCTTTCCCTCACTCAATCTCTCTTTAATTGAGAAGCTAGCAGAAGGAAATTTTCCCCTTTTTACTGCCAATAATCTACAAAGCCACCTTCAGTCACACTAATTTTCTATACCTTCCATATTCTTCCCCCCAATGTAAAGAACTATCCTTCTTCCTAACAAAGGTGAGACCTTTCATATTTGTTCTGGATGCCAGAACTTCCTATCTCTTGAAGGTACTGTGTTATCTCTTCACTCTTCTATATTTTCAACTTCTCAGTTTTTATGGATCCTTCCCACTAGCATTTATACATCATCTTGTATATCCCACATAAAGCTCTTACCACTGCTCTACCTCTTTTAGAAGTCCAACCGTTGTTGACTATATACACTGCCTTCTCTTCTTCATCTCTCATGAATTCTTCAATAAGCTTTTATCTTGCTTTTATTACCAACATTTCATTGAAACTGTTATGGCTGAAGTTCCTATAGATTTTTTTTATGCTATGATCACTGAACAACATTTTTTATATCTAATTTTACATGACTACTCAGGAATATTCTATAGAGTTAATTCCTACTCTTTCTTGAAAATACTCTTTTCCTGACTTCCATGGTACATGATTCTTCTAATTTACCATTTGTCCTACCTTTGTCAGTCTCTTTCATTATTCATTTTCCTTTGCCAATTCTCTTAGAATTACTCGGGTTTGATCTCATGACTCTCTTCCTTCTTAGGATTAATAATATCCCAAGTGAGTTCTTTACTTCCCACATTTGGACGTTATCTATGTACCAGTGGTTCTACATATTATTTCCAGGCTAACTTTGGTTTTTGAACTTTGGACTCATACACATAGTGGACTACTTGGAATATTTTCTCATGCATCTCAGTTGATCATAAATAAAACTGAATTACTAACCTTCCACTTGAAATTTGTTGCCTCTGTGTGTTTATTTTTAATAATCTCAGAAAATGGCATTGTCATGTAATGTGTCGTAGCAAAAACCATGAGACAGTTGAAACAACACTCTTTCTTCCCAATTCCATGTACCAAACCCTGTCAGTTCTACATTCAAAATGGTTTGCAACTCATCCCCTTTTTTCCGTTTCCTTTGCTACCACTTTGGGCCAACCTGAGATGATGTATTCCTTGATTATCATGAGAGCCTTCCAACTTCAATCTACATTTCTCTCTCAATGCTTCTAATCCATGCAACTATCTAATTAGCATAAAGATCTAGATATACATACGCAAGTACCATTTTACTTATATATAAAGTATGAGTGTACACTTTCTTACTTATATTGTATTATATATACATACATACATATGTACATATGTATATGTATGTATGTATATATAATACAATTGTGTACTTATGAGTTTTCTCACTTAATATTAAAAAAAATATTTCCAATGCTTGGGACACCTTAAGATAGCTTTCAGTCCCTACACTCTCTCCTAACAGCGTAAAATAATCTTGCCTGTTGTATCCTTTACCATTTGTATATACAGTTATCCATCGCTATACATGAAATCCCTTTCCCCAAAAATAAAGTTTCAACACCTAAGGTTTGTAATTCCTGAAATAAAAACGAACAACTTCTAGATGCTCCCCACAATCGCATATTCTCTATTTCTGAGCAAAGAAATGTAAGCCAATGAGTGAGAGTGAGCAGTAAACAAAATAAAAATACACAATAAACCAAAATAATGGCTCAATAATTGGAAAGCCTTTCTCATACGTAAAGTTACACTTTAAGTCTTATTGAGCCTTACTTGCTTCTTGTTTCATCATTTATTGTATTACATTTATTTTTTTTTAATTTTCACTTTTATTTATTTGACAGAGACAAAGCATTAGTTGGGGAGGGGCAGACAGAGAGGGAGACAAAATCCAAAGTAGGCTCTAGGCTCTGAGCTGTCAGCACAGAGTCTGACATGGGACTCGAACTCACTAATGGTGAGATCTTGACCTAAGCCAAAGTTGGATGCTCAAACCATTGAGTCACCCAGGGGTCCCTATTGTATTACATTTTAAAACAGAGTGAAAATGAGTTTCCTTCATGTCATTCATATCTAATATGGGATTAACATCAGTATCACCTTCATATTAATTTAAATTGTAAAAATGTTTTAGTTTTTTATCATAGTGGCAATTAAAGAAGTTGTACATAAAATAGCTTTAGAAAGAAGAGAGTGAATAAAATACACAATTAGAAATTTTCTGGGACAGTGATATGAATAAAAATGATGACAAAGCCTATATAGAGAACAAATATGGGATAACTACAGATTTCCTGTCCAATTCTTTACATATTGTGCATTTATATCCATTACTCAAATTCCTTCTTCTATTGGGATGATTTAACCTACTCCCCAGTGATGAAATTGTTTGGGATCATCTCAAGTTATACTTGAAACCTAGAGGAGACTATAAATATCGATCTACACAATTTAGAAGCCAGTCAGAGCTTTTAATTTATGCCAATTTTATCCAATTCAGGATAATTGTGCATTATTAAGTCTTTACTAATCAAATGGGCTTTTAGTTTGGCCCAACAAGAAGGCCTTGGACAAAAAGAAGAGTCAGACCTGAAGTCCAGTTAGCATGTCATTCCCAACCCAAACCCCTGACTAAAGACTGAAATATATTTGCAATTTTTCATTCAGTAAGTAACTGCTGAAAACTCAATGAAATGAGCAGTCTCAGTTGCTGCCTACTACTAGGAAGACAGATTCGGGAATATAAACTCACACAAGCTAAGTGCCTGTTTTTACAAAACCCAAAACTTATTAGAGATTTTTTTTTTAATTTTTAAACGTTTATTTACTTTTGAGAGACAGAGAGAAAGGAGCACGAGTGGCAGAGGGGCAGAGAGAGGAGATGCAGACTCTGAAGCAGGATCCAGGCTCTGAGCTGTCAGCACAGAGCTCAATGCGGGGCTCAAACCCACGAACTGTGAGATTATGATCTGGGCTGAAGTCAGATGCCTAACCAACTGAGCCACCCAGAAGCCCTTAGGGAATTTTTTTCTTTCTACAGTATAATATTTCTACATTTCCTATAGTATATCATTTTCTTCTGCCTTTTCTCTTAGAATTACTCAGGTTTGATCCCATGAGTCTAACCTACTGTGTAGAATTTCTATAGTGTATCATTTACACTGCCCAAAATATATTTTAAAAATTACTGACGTTTTGAAGAAATGGGAAAATGTGATCTAAAGGCAAGAAAAAAAGCAGTAAAGAGAAATAATCCAAAGATGACCTAGATATTAGATTTTGTAGAAAATATGTTAAATTATCTTTTTACTATATACAACAACATAAGGGAAAATTTGACAATAATTAATGAATAGCCAAGATTTTCAGCCTACAAATGGAACACGAAAGACAAACCAAATAGGAATTCTAGAAAAAAAGCAATGAAATATTTGAAATGAAATATTAACTAATGGACTTAACATTATGTAGAAAATAAAAACAAAACAAATGCCCCATGAACCTAAAATAGATGAAAGGAAATTATCTAATCTGAAGGATAGAGAGGAAATGTATTGAGAAAAAATGAACAGAACCTCACTGGGGCCTCACACAGTCTATAATGTATGTAATTGAAGTAACAGAAGGAGAAGAGAGGGACAAGAACAGAAAAAAAATAAAATCAGGATGAAAATGTCCTAAATTTCATGAAATTGTAAACTGATGACGCTCAGAGAACTCCAAGCCAGATAGGTACAAAGAAAACTATGCTTAGTATATTCTAATAAAACTTTTAAAAACCAAGGCTAACAAGAAAGTTTTCAAAGTAGTGATTGAGAAGAAGAAAATATCACACAATGAGGGAAAATATATAATAATATATTATACATTAAGTAGATTTAGTTGTTTATAAAATCCTTTTCATGAAGAAAACTCCAAAACTAGATTGTTAAACTTAAGAATTATATCAAACATTCAAAGAAGAATGTATCAATATCATAAGGTTTTCCCCCATAACATGCTGTATGAGACCACCATAATCTTAAGGCATATATATATAGTCACCTTTATGAACATAGAAGCAAAAATCTTTAAGAAAATATCAACAAATTGAATCTGAACCCAGCAATATATAAAAAGAATAATACTTGATGTTCTAGTGGGATTTATTCCAATATTAAAAGATTGGGTTATTTTTAAAAACCTAATCAGTATAAATCGTCATATTAACAAATAAGAAACCCATGTAATCATTTTAATAGATACATAAAAATAATTTTGATAAAATGCATTCATGATAGAAGTTCTCAGTAATCTCAGGATTATAAAGGATCTTCATCAATTTGATAAAGAGTATCTATAAAAACCTGGGGTATATGTCACAATTATGTAATATTGAATGTTCCTCTCCCAAGACTAAAAACACTAAAATAATGCTCTCTTAACTCTTCTATTCAATATTAAAATGAAGAGTCTATCCAAGGGTGTCTGGGGTGGCTCAGTTAAGCATCCAACTCTTGGTATCAACTTCTCGGCTCAGATCATGATCTCATGGTTTGTGACTTCGAGCCCCACATCAGGATCCATGCTGACAGTGTGGAGCCTGCTTAAGATTCCGTCTCTCTCTCTCTCTCTCTCTCTCTCTCTCTCTCTGCGCTCCATCCCCCCTACAAAATAAATAAACTTAAAAAAAATAAATAAATAAAATGAAAAGGATCTATCCATTACAATAAGGCATAGAAGAGAAGTAAAAAGAATGAAAATTAGAAAGGGAGAAGTCAAACTTTCTCCCTTTGGAGATAACATGAATGCCTCCACAGAAAATTCTAAGAAATCTAAGAATAATTCTAAGAATTATTAATACTCATAAAAGTATTTAGCAACACTGTAAGACTCAAGATTACAAAATCCAGTTTTATACCATCAAAATGAAACATGCAAAAATTTAAAAATTATATAACAATTATATCAAAAATATAAAGAATTGGCAATAACTTAACAAAGGACATGTAAAAATTCTACAATGAAAACTATAATATTTTGTTGAGGGTAATTAAAGAAAGACTAAAAAACTGTAGATATATACCATATTCATGAATTAGAAAACTATATATTATTAAGAAATAAATTCTCCACCAATTAATATTTAATTCAATTTTATCTCAGTCTTCATCTGAGCAGACGTTTTTGGAGAAATAGACCAGCTGATTATAAAATTTACATGCACTTCTAAGAACATAAAATAGAGCAATCTTTAATAAAATAGTAAAGCTTGGATATTACGTTGGCCATCTTACTATGACATTATAATAAGACTGTATAATACTGGCATAAAAATTGACTGGTAGATCATTGGAATTGAACTGAGAGTCCAGATATAGGATTATATTTCATTTTTACAAAGGAACCAAAGTAAAGAAACCCATTGGGAAAGTAAAGTGTTTTCTAAAGGTAGATCTATAACAACTAGATACCCGTATAACGAAGAAGAGAAAAAATAAAAGAGAAGAAAAATAAGGAGAAGAAAGACCAGCAGTGAGATAAGGAGGAGAAGGAAAAGAAGAAGAGGAGGAGGATAAGGAAGAAATAAATGTGAAAGAAGGAAGAGGGAGAGAGGTGGGGGAGGGGGAGAGGATGGGGACAGGGTGATACAGAGAGGAAGAAGTGAAGGGACATCTTTGATCTTTATTTAACACAATACACAAAAAATTTGAGATCAGTTCTAGATCTTGACTTATTTGCTTAAAGTTTATATATTTATTTTGAGAGAGAGACAGAGAGAGAAAGAGAGAGAGAACCCCAAGCAGGCCCCACGCTGTCAGCTCAGAGCCAAAGTGGGGCTCAATCCCACGAACTTTGAAAATATGACCAGGGCCGAAACCAAGAGTCAGATGCTTAACTGACTGAGCCACTCATGCACCCTTAGTCCTCGATTTAAAAGATAAAATAATAAAGAAACCATGAAAATATTTTGCTTACTTGGGGTACCCTAATCAAAAAAGAAACAGAATATAATAATCATTAAAGAAAGGAAAATAAATTAGGCTATATCAAATTAAAAGTTTCCATTCACAATAGCTAATAGGTAGAAGAAGCCCAACTATTCATCACCAGATTAAGGGGTAAATAAAATGTGGTATACACAATACAATGGAATATTAGTCATAGAAAAGATTGAAGTTGTGATACATGCAGAAACATGGATGAAACTCAAAAATATTATGCTAATAAGTAAAATAAGCCATACAGAGATAAATATATTACGTTATTCCTGAGGCACCTGGGTGGCTCAGTCAGTTGAGTATCCAACTTCGGCTCAGGTCATTATCTCATGGTTTGTGAGTTTGAGCCCCGCATTGGGCTCTATGCTGACAGCTCAGAGCCCGGAGCCTGCTTCGGATTCTGTCTCCCTCTCTCTGCTCCCCCCCCCACCCCCCCGCATCACACTCTGTCTCTGTCTCTCTCAAAAATAAAAATTAAAAAAATATTCCATTATACCTTTTATATTAAATATCAGGAATAAATAAATCTGTAGAGTCCAAAAAGCATATTAGTGGTTGCTGGGAGCTGCGGAGGGTGAGGAAAAGGGGGTAACTGCTAAATGGGCATGGGGTTTTCTTGTGGAGTGATGAAAATGTTTTGGAACTAGATACAAACATAACATTGTGAATATACTGAATGCCACTGAATTGTACCCTCTAAAATGAATAATTTTATGTTATATAATCTTCATCTCAGTTAAAAAAGAAGTAAAGAATTAAAAGTTTCTGCTCACCATGAGGATGTCATTCAGAAAATCAAAACAGAATCACAGTGTGGAAAAAAAAATATTTGCCATATATATATATTTCTATCCTGGATATACAAAGAACTTCTACAACAATTATTATTATTATAAGAAGACGATAACCCAATTAAAAAAAACTGGTAAGACATACGAACAGACACTTCAGAAAAGGAAATGTACAATGGTCAAAAACTGCATGACGAAATGGTCAAAGGATTAGTTACCAGGAAATTGAAAATTCAAACGATGATGAGTTACTACAACATGTCAATAAGCACAGCGAGAATTTTTAAAAAAAGGAAAATGCCAAATGTTGGCAAGAACATGGAGTAATATAACTTTTCATACACTGTCGATAGGAGCAAAACTGAACTAATACTATATGCAATGACTGGTAGCATTGTTATTAAAAAAATAAATTATATTCCCTGTGGCTCATATATTCCACTCCTAGGTTTCTATTTAAGAAAATTAAATGCAGCACACATAAAAAATAAGCGAATGAACAAAAAACTACTTGACCAAGAGTGTTCATAGCAACTTTATTTATAATGCCCCCAAACTGAAAAGAGCCCTGATGCCTCTTTAGATAGGATGGATAACCAAATATAAGTATTTGCATATTCACACAATAGAATATGCCACCAAGCAGTAAAAATAACCAGTCTTCTAATACATACAGTAACATGGATGAATCTCCAAATGATGTACCATGTAAAAGGGAAAAAAGAATAAAAACTTTACCTAAAACAATATAGACCATAGGATTCCACTTATATGAATTTCCAGAGTAGGCACAACTAGTCTATGGCAAAAAAAAATCACAGCAATGGATGCCTCTCTGGAGGTGGAAGCAACTGGGAAGAGGTAAGAGGGAACTTTCTGGGGCAATAATAAGAGTTTGTACCTAGAAGAGGTTTGGGTTACACAGGCTTATGCATTTGTTAAAACTTTTATTAACCTAAGAACTCAGAGAGAATGTAAATTGTCATAAACACTTTAAAATCCATATGTATTATTTCATATTATTGAAGAACTGTGTGTTCTACCAACTAATTAATTGCATCCCCAAATATGTAACCATAGTAAACAGGATATACGTATGAGTATATTCAAAGAGGGGCATCTGGATGGCTTATTCAGTTAAGCGTTGGACTCTTGGTTTCCGCTCAGGTCATGATCTCACAGTTTCGTGAGTTCGAGCCCAGTGTTAGGCTCTGTGCTGGCAGCTCAGAGGTTGATTAGGATTCACTGTCTCCCTCTCTCTCTGCCCTCCCCTGCTCATGCTCCCTCTCTCTCAAAATAAATAAATAATCTTAAAAAAAAAAAGAATATTCAAAGAAGCATTGTTTACAATTGCCTGAAACTGGAAACAACCTAAATGGTCATCAGTAGTGGAATAGATAAATAGGTTGTGGCATACAGTGACGTATGTAACAATGTAAATGAACCACTAGACCTCCACCCAACAATGTTGATGAGTCTTACAAATATAATTTTGAAAGGGAAAAGCAAGACACAAAATACAATTACAGTGTGATTCCATTTTTATGAGTTCTGAAAACAAGAAAAATAAACTATATTATTTGAAGATGCATTCATAAATTCTAAAATTATTCTAAAGAAAGCAAGAATATTAATGAACAACTCAACACATTCGTAGGAGGGGATTGAGAAACACTATAGATTGTGGGAAAGCTACTGAACTGCAAGTAATGTCTTAATTATTCACCTTCTTGATATTTACTTTGGATGGGTGTTATGTGTATAACATTTTAATCTGTAACACTCATTTTAAAGTGAAAATCTTTGGTTAAAACTCTTATCACATTCTTTTTTTTTTTAATTTTTTTTACATTTATTTATTTTTGAGAGACAGAGAGAGACAGAGCACAAGTTGGGGAGAGGCAGAGAGAGAGGGAGACACCGAATCTGAAGCGGGCTCCAGGCTCTGAGCCATCAGCACAGAACCTGACGTGGGGCTTGAACTCACGAACCGCAAGATCACGACCTGAGCCGAAGTCAGACACTTCACCGACTGAGCCACCCAGGCACCCCTCTTATCACATTCTTTCATTACTTCCACAAACTTGTATTATCTTACTGCCTAATGGAAATTAAATGGACACAATGTCAACATGTTTCTTTTTTTTAAAAAAAAAAGCATAATTAAAAAATAGCAACAAAGTTATACATGTAATATATATACATATATATATATAGGTTGACATATTCTCGTGATCTATATTAACTGCTAAAATACATATCACCATATTAACGTTAGAATAACACTTAAACAAAAAAAATCAAAACAATATGTTACTATTCAGTGTGCTAATCTGTAAGTCTTTTGTAAAAGAGATGAAAGATAGCTATTTTTGCTTTGTCAGCAAATTTGTTTCCTCAGGTTGTATACTGGTTACCACCTTGTTCAAAACCAGCTAATAATTTTTAACACACCTTTTTTTTAATGGTTGTCCGTTAAAGCTCGCTTTAATACTGGTTCATTTGCCTCGTTTTGTCTATATGTGTCAGATTAAGTACTTTTAACTGTTAAATGGAAGAAATCAAGTATAACTTTGAATGCTTGGTATTTCTGATGACAACACCAATACTAAGATTATAAAGGGGCGGACTAGGGAGTTTTCACCACTGTTGTTCTCTTTTCATAAGAAGAGGGCCAGCAGATAAACTACTTTCATATCTACTAGTTTGGCACTTCAATTCTATTCTTGAACTGATGGCTGTTTGACATTCCGTGATGAATGGTATGTGGTCAGCTATTTCAGATTTTTCCGTTACTAGAATTACATTTCTAATGTAAGGATGGGTTATTATTAGCTAAAGCTTTTATTTCCTGGGATTAGGTAAAATGAAAAGGGTTATTTCTGTTGATACACCCCATTTCACATTGCAATGCAACTACTCAACTGAAAACGTCCTTAGATTTCTATTTGAATGGTCAAGAAATGGCTGATTATGTGCTATTGGCCTTTAAAGGGCCAGTGTCACTTGTAGTCAAAACAAAGTTATTCATTTAATAATTCTATAGTCTTAAGAGCTATTTAAATTTTCTTTCTCGAAATTTTTTTGTAATAGTACTCGAGGATTTCAAGATTTTTTTTTTAATTATGTGAAACAGAAACACTATATTATCTTTGGATAATGTCACATGAAATTTTATATTCATATGTAAAAACAATACTTGCTTATGATATTGGCTAGATGCATTTTTATTCATCATTTAGAAATCATCTATATTTAGAAATATTTATAAGCATCTGCCCTTATTCAGATGTATTAACTTATTCAATAGCATGCTGCTTGCCACTGAAAAAGGATACAATTGATGCAAAAAACACCAAGGGATTTTTCATAGGGGTAAAAATGTAGTAACATAGACTATGGTGAAGATGGTTTATGAGAATAATAGATATTCCTCTGTGGGTGAACAATGCTTTAGCTCTACAACTGCCATACTTAACACAGATAATTGGGCCCACATAATGCTAACACTATTAAAAATCATCACATGCCTCCTGTTGTAGACAGGGGTACAAATGGGGTAATGCTATTTTTCTTAGGTCTTTTTAATCTCTCCTTACTTTTTAATTTTTTTCATGTGTATTTATTTTGAGAGAGAGAGAGAGAGCGCACATGTGTGCATGCATAAGTGAGAGAGGAGCAGAAAGAGAGGAAGAGAGAGAATCCTAAGCAGGCTCCACACTGTCAGCACAGAGCCCGACGCAGGGCTCCATCTCACAAACCTTGAGATCATGACTTGAGCCAAAATCAAGAGTTGGATGCTTAATGGACTGAGCCACCCAAGCACCCCTCTCCTTACTTTTTAAATGAGATAATGTATAGATCCCACAATGCACAAATGTACTGGCCTTCTCCCTAGCTGATTATGTCCCCAATGACTATACCATTATCCAGCAATTTGCCTCAAGTACTGTTGAGTATTTACTGCCTCAAGTACTATAAAAGAGATCTTTTCCCCTATGATTACTACCCCACAACTTTATGGTATCAAAACTAAATAATCTAGTAAACTAAATAAATTATATGAAATTAAAACATACTGTTTTAAACTATGTCCAATATTGTTCTAACTATCTTTATTATATATTGTTATTTTAAGGCTCCTACTCTTCTCAGAGCTACTTTAGAAAGAGGAAGGACAATTTAAATGCAAAATGCCTTTTTTTTTTCCAAAGAGGGTGTAAACCTATAAATGCATCATTGCACCCGTGGATGAATCTTTCATAAAAATGGAAAGTGAGTAATGAGGTGCATCTATCTCCCCAGTACGATTACTTACAAAATTCAATGGCAGGCACATTCCTCTATGATTAAATAATTCTTGACAGTTCTCTGCCAAATCTTTTTTTTTTTTTTTTTAATTTACACTTGGGTTTTATTGTGAATGTTTTTATACCAGATTCCATGCATTCAAACATTCCTCTTATCTGTCCCATGAATGAACTAAAATATTTGTCTTATCGCTTCTTACTATTTAGTTCCATAAATAATAACTAATTTGGAGGCTGACATTGCTCAAAAACCCTTGCTTATTTTGAAGTAGGTAGATGACATTGGATTTTTAACATCCCTACCCTAAAACCAATTTATCCTTTGAAATAACAACATTCTTAAAATGTGTATACGATATACCTAACATCTTGATACTTATTTATCTATGTAGATCCATCGATGCTCAAAAAGTTCATGGGGACGTTCTTTACTCTTGAGGCACAGACTGGGCATGGATAGAGCAAAGTGTCCACTAGGGAGAGCTGCCTTACAGCATACCACAGCTACCAAGCCTGCGACACTGGCTAGCTCTCCATCATCAGTAACAGTAATGGAAAATACAACAGTAGCTTTCCCAACCACATAAATTTAGTAATAGCATCTTCACAACACCCAGTATCATTACATGATTATATTTGTGATTCACAGGTGTCTGGAACTGCATAAATCATCAATTTTGGACTTCACTACCATTTCGGTATGGAATGAGCCATGTTCCAAACCATTTTTACTTTCCAATTCTCCAATCCTCTTTGGTGGTTTAAAAGTAACTTTATAATAATAATATCCTTGATTATTAGGAAAAATGCTATATTAATTGCATTAAATATTGTAAAAAGTTGAGTCATTTAAAAAAAATAGATTTACAGAGAAAGGAATATTTTTAAAGGCAAAGCCCTGCCTTCAAATGTTAAGCATTTGTTGATGAAAAAGCAACTGCAAAACCACATGGCTTTAATTGTGGTACAAGTAAATAAACTCTACCACAAGAAAGGTGGGCATATCTTAAAGATTATCATATCATCCTTATATTCAGGATCGGCACTTCCAAATCACTGTGTCCATGTTAATAAGAAACAGAGAAAGTTCGTATTGGATTTTGTGCTGTAGGATCATTTTAAGCACAAGTTGTTTTATCTCAAAAGAGGAAGAACTAATCCAAATCGCTCAGTTTGACTAGGAAAATAAAATTATCCACCTAATATGCATAATGTAGACATACCTCGTAAGACTGGATGTGTTTAAAAGCATAGCATCACTGATTTTATCTTATCAAACCTTCTAAATTATAATATTCAAAAGTAGTACAACTTGAAATTACTTTGGCTTAATATATTTATACCATCGGCCTCACTTACATGTGTCTGTTGATTTGTGTGCAACATTCAATAGTCTTTTTCTCTTTTTCCTGTTCTCTGCTTTTACTTATTATCCTTCCACATCATTTAGCGTTGCTTCTAGCCTGACAATTTTTCTATTTTGCAATCGAGTTTAAAGAGAAATGTTATTAAATCAGGGAATTCCATAAATATTGGTTAAAAGATATAAATAGGCTGTCTTTGGTATTTGTCAACATAGAGTTCTTTCAATTAAAATATTTCCTGGCTACCACAGCGTGGAAGCTGCGGAAATTGGCTTCACATCCAGCTGGCTGATTCAGTAAGAAATCAGCTGGCCTCAATTTAGATTTCTTTTCTTTTAAAGCAGTGCCAAATTGAGGATTAGTACATTGTGGAGAGGGAGGCGGGCAGCTCCACCCCTGATCGGCCATTCTTCATTCCCTAGAATGGGCTTGCCTTCCTAGCCCCAGCTGTGCACTGAATTAATCTACACAGGGAGCTTCTCTATCTACACCATTTTCAACATCCTCATCAAGGTCCTGCATCACTTCTGACAAAAGTAAAATGTGGCTCTGCTGCCTTGATTCGGGAGACTTTACTCAGGCTTAAATATAAACAGCCATATGCGCGCGCACACACACACACACACACACACACACACGCACACACACCCCAGAACTGTAATTGCATGTTACAAAGATAGTCAAGAGTTGACCCAAATCTTAGGAAACTTGTGTGAGAGGATAATAGACAAGAGCAGTTCTGCAGAACTGGTCTGTTGTGTCTGAACTGAATGAGTGTGATTTTACTCACCCAGAAATTGTTCTTCCAAATTAAGTGTGTAAGAGTAATTATGCTAGCAACTAGCCTGAGAAGGGGCACTTATTCTTTCTGTTGTCATGTGTGAATGTTTATGTTATTACCCCATCACTGCCCTCTTCTTACAGTAGCTTATACTCAAGTCACCCAGGCCAAAGCCTAGCACAGTAATATTGTCATGTTCTGCTTTGCAGCTTCACAGAGCCCATGGATGAACTAAGTGACTTTGTGGACTCATCTTATTTTTATACCAATAGGATGATCACATGAAGAAAACTTTCTTGTGGGTTATTGTTTCTATAAACTGTGACATTTTGTACAAAATTCTTAATCCCTATTTTGTAAATTTGTTAATGTTTATTTTTGAGAGAGAGACAGAGTGCTAGTGGGGGAGGGGCAGAGAGAGACAGGGAGACACAGAATCTGAAGCAGGCTCCAGGCTATAAGCTGTCACCACAGAGCCCAACGCGGGGCTCGAACTCACTAACCGTGAGAACTCACGAACCTGAGCCGAAGTCTGATGCTTAACTAACTGAGCCACCCAGGTGCCCCAGTCCTTATTTTTGAAGTATTATTGATGATAATGACTAAGAAAATTGTTACGACCTCACTCCAACTGTGAGCCCGCTAACCACCTTTGATTTAGTCTTGGTTTATATAATCCTCTATATGTAGACTTCGAAAGTACATCACTGTCTCTACCTTTATAAATATCCACAAAAGAAAGTATATTCATATGAATTAAGATTTTTAAAGAAAACTAAAGACAATACCAAAAGAATTTTAGCAGAGAGTATCTTTATTTCAGCTCATTTTCCTGATAGCTTAGGATTTACATTTTTTTAAATTTTTTAACGTTTATTCATTTTTTGAGAGACAGTGAGAGACCAAGCATGAATGGGGGAGGGGCAGAGAGAGAGAGAGAGGGAGACATGGAATCCGAAGCAGGCTCCAGGCTCTAGACCAAAAGCACAGACCCCGATGTGGGGCTCGAACTCACAAACTGTGAGATCATGACCTGAGCCGAAGTCGGACACAACCGACTGAGCCACCCAGGCACCCAAGGATTTACTTTTTAATTTGATTAAGTGAATAGAAAATATACATGTAGAGGAGCTCGCGATTAGCCATCCTATGAAGACCTATAGCAATCATACTAGTGGAATTAATATCCTAATAAAAACATATTAATATAAAAACTTAGCAAAGATGTTACTAATGAAGAATATTTATAAGAATTTTCAGGCCTTGGACATATGCACCTGTAACTATGACTACATTTCATGTATTTCCTTAGTTCAATTTCTTGAAAACCACTGGTTCTTAAACCTCTTCCAGGGCCAAGGTCAACAGCTACTGCTCTTTACCAGCAAAGCTAAGTCACTGAAAGTTGTTTTAGCTTTCAGGTTTTCCTTTTGATTTCCATGAGTTTTGTAATAGTAGGCTTTAAAGTTATCAAACCTTCATCTATGAAAAATTTATCTAAGGTGGTTGAAAAAACAGGGGATCCACTTGCAAATGTCAGGTTATGTGTATTGACATAAAATAAGAATTACATAAAGAAATGAAAAGTACAATGTTAGTCACATTGTTGTTTTCTGCTTTTTCCTGGCTGAAATAGAAACTTCAAATAAAAGAATTGACTTGTAAATGTGAATGTCAACCCAGTTCACACAGAAAGCATATCTGCCTCCCCTCTTTTCAGAGGTGAATTTAAAAATCTGTATTATATTTGTGTTTGGAGAGACACAAAAACAATAGCAGGAAGAAAACAGGAAAATAAATGTATCTATGGATCAAAAAGCAATTTAGATAGCAATTGCTTCTGTGGAGATGAAATAGTTTCTGGTGCCAGACTAACAGTAGAAAAAAGTCATATGGATCCTTTGCCACTGTGGTGTTGTATGTGATCTCATAGGAAAACAGAGGGAAGTGCTTTTCATTTTTGGCCAGAGTGCCTGAAAATATACAAGGAATGAGGAGGAAAACAGGGTGACATCAATGGTCATAAAAATGTGACCTTCATATTGATAGAATAAGACAAATATAAAAGGTTTCCCCAGCACCTGGCATTTAAACATTAAAGGAAGTTGTAAGGACAGCCTACTGTTTTACAATGGGCCTAAGTATTATGGTGTGTTTCCAAAGATTCCTGATATTCACATTTTTGAGTCACTGAGAATTTGCTATATACCTCAGAGGAAAAAACCCTTACAAACTATACTGAACATGAGTCATTTATGCCACTTTGGGTAAAAACGTTGTGAATTTGTATTGGAGAACTATCTCTCCCATTGGTAACAGTCTGGTCCTTCTGCCAATCCAAGAGCCTACCCCTACCAGTAAGTCGTATTCAATAAACCAGTCTCTCTGCCTGGAACTGAAAGTTCCACATGAGGTTAAAAGACTGGAGATCCTGGGGCTGGTTTTACCTTAAAAGAAATGTCCCTCAGTTCCTGCTACGTGAATTTGGGAACTATATAGCTGTCCTTGAGTTCAGTACATTTCAAACCTTTTCCCTCCACTCACATTCATGACTTTCCCATAAGTTTTTTTTTTCTGTTTACTTAAGTTATCCAGAGTTAACTTCTAATACCAAAGAACAAAATGTGACATAAAGTAGTTAGCTTTGTATGCATTGATAAAATTACAGTGACAACTTTATTAAAACAAAGAATAATGCACTAACTATACTATGAATTGAATGCATTTATTCTATTTGAATTCAGTACTCCAACCAAATTAACAACAACAACAACAACAACAACAACAACAATAAATGAAAAAGCTAGTGTGTCTCCTTTTTATGTGATCCCACTATGGGTTAACACTTACCTAACTATGTCCTCCTCATTTCCTAGACAGTTTGAACAGGGTTTTGCTGGAGAAATTAAGAACTAGTAGCTTTTGAGGAAAGATGCATTTATCTGGACACAGAATAGCCCTGAAAGACTTTTTTTATTGAAAATGTCCATTATAATATTTTCTTTATACTGTATTTTAAATACAATACATTGTAAACATTGTTGGAGCTTGCTTAAGGAGAATAAAGGCATGCAACATACACGTATATATACATACGAACTTGTTTATATATACTTTCAAAAATAAAGTTTCTATAAGTTTAGTCATTCGGAACAGCGTTAGTTACTTAGGAGATTTAAAAAAAATTCACTTTTCCTTCTTTACCAACATGATTTTTGGGGGTGGGTAAAGAACAACATTCCCATATAAAAAATTTCATTTGATACCTCATCACGTGGTAGAAGGGCCACGTGACCAACTTCTTGCTTGTATAATGTTGGTGGAGGTTTTGATGGGGGCTTCCAAGATAGCTGCTAACAAAGCAATCTGACTCCGTTGTTAGGTACCTTTAGCCAATCTACTTCTTTTTTGTTGTTGTTGTAGATTTTAATCCTTATTATTGGCTGGAATATATATGTAATTCCTTGGTCTTTAGCAGTCATCTTACTTACAACCACAGATTGAGTATGAAAGCTTTAAAGCATGAAGTATACCAGGCTTCAAGCATGCTAGAGAGAAAAACAGACTGAAAGAGCCTAAAACATTCCTGAGGCTCATCCAGAAAAGCTTCTATATAACACCTTGGATTGTCCACCTCTGCACTTACTTTATGAAAGGAAAAAATAAAACAAAACAACAAAAATAAAACAAAACAACAACAAAAATAAAACAAAACCTTCTATCTTGTTTAAGTCATTATTTTTCAAATCTCGTATTTGTAGCTGAATTTTTCTAGGAGTCTATAGAGTCATGAACATGTTTTGTTCCTATTTAGTACTTTAGAATTAATTTCCCCTGAAATATCTTTTGATACAGCTCTTTAAAAAAATTTAGAGGGGTGCCTGGGTGGCTCAGTCGGTTAAGCGTCCAACTTCGGCTCAGGTCACGATCTCGCCGTCCGTGAGTTCGAGCCCCGCGTCAGGCTCTGGGCTGATGGCTCAGAGCCTGGAGCCTGTTTCCGATTCTGTGTCTCCCTCTCTCTCTGCCCCTCCCCCGTTCATGCTCTGTCTCTCTCTGTCTCAAAAATAAACGTTAAAAAAAAATTAAAAAAAAAAATTTAGATGTGTTTTTGGTAGCAATTGCTGTAGAATTGTATTTAAGAAGTTGGATTTCACATCGAACACTGCAGGTTTGTGTTCTAGATCTTTTACTGAGTAATTTTGCATTACACAATTTTTTTTAATTTGGGGGTTTATTTGTTTTAAATGTTTATTTTTGAAAGAGACAGTGCATGCGTGAACACGGGAGGGGCAGAGAGAGAGGGGGACAGAGGATCTGAAGTGGGCTGAAGCAGGCTCTCTGAAGACAGCAGAGAGCATGATGCAGGACTCAAACTCAGAACTGTGAGATCATGACCTGAGCCGAAATTGGATGCTTAACTGACTGAGCCCGTACCCCCAAATTTTTAAAAAGTTTTTTAATTTACTTTTGAGGGAGAAAGAGAGACAGAGTACAAGGAAGGGAGGGACAGAGAGAGAGGGAGACACAGAACGTGAAGTAGGCTCCAGGCTCTGAGCTGTCAGCACAGCGCCTGATGCGGGGGTTGAACCCAAGAGCCCTGAGATCATGACCTGAGCCAAAGTCGGAGCTTAACTAACTGATCCACCCAGACGCCTCACCCTGATATTTTTAAACCTCAGTTTCCTCTTCTATAAATTGAAAAATAATATTTATAATATCTACACCAGAAAATTGTTCTGAGAATCAGAAGTGCTTCTCCCAGTGCCTGACAATTTTAAGTACTAAATGGACGATAGTTATTATAATAAATAGTATGTATGCAAATGGTAGCACTGCCCCATAACATAGGAAATGACACTTCAACTTTTCAGAAAAAGATGCTAGATTGTATTTATCTAAAAGTGCTCCGCGGTCTAATCACTCTTGAACAATATTTACAACTGTTTAGACATAACTAGGTATGATCAATAGTTAACTGGCAAAAAATAAAAATTACATGAGAATCAAATTGATGATTTTGGCCCCTTCATAATGTTGCATCCTAATCAAGCGACAGGGAATAAAAACATACCACCTTCAAAATCATGAAAACCGAGAACTGTGTCTCTTTCAAACTTCGATCTGTTTCATCTCTCAATACCATATGTACCCACAAAAGCAAAGAATAATACGAATTGCAAATTGAGTAATAAAAATTATCATTCAGCTCTAAGAAAAAAATATCTGTATTTCCATACATTATATGTCTAAGGATTATTTCTTCTCAGATATGTACTTTTACGTTAGTTCTTTTCCTCACTTTTAATATACACACCCACTTATATCACTGGCAAATGAGATCTTTTAAAACTAAACCTTTTAAAGCTGTTTCTCAGCTACATTACTTACTTTCAGAACTTCCTATTCCTGGCTTTGAAGACATCATTCGTATATCCTCATTTATATACGATGGTCCTCACAACCATCGTGGGCATCGCTTACCATATCAAGGTAATAAGGTCTTAGGAAAACAGGACTTCCTAATAGAATTTCAGATAGCCAGATAGGTGCACTATGACTTAAATATCATTTCCTGTGTAACTGCCATTTATATAAAATTAATAATTAATTAATTTGATATTGCTAAGGGGGCAAAATATTGCTTAGGAAAATTTGTTTGCTGTGTTTTATTTTATTATATCTAGAATGATTTGGAGCTACCATTTCAATTACAGTTCTCATTCCCCTTCTTGGGGTTGCTAGTAAACTAACTTTCTTAAACTCTCTAGCCACAAGTATCATGTTTTTCTTCTCCCCTGGATTCTGGTAAGATAGATATACCATTAAGAAGGCCAACAGTAACAGTGAAATTCCTGCTCCCTTTTTAAATCCACATCTACAGAAGTAAGAAATTATCAACATTAGAGAGTCAAACTCTGCAGTTCACAATTACTCATATGTGAATCCTGCTACGGTGGGAGTATTCCAAAAGAGTCTAAAGTAAACAAAAATTTAGATTGGGATAGCAAAGGAAATGAAAATTCTACTTTGGGGAGAACAGGGAAAACAGGATTTAGTGCACCATATTAGTGTGAGATTTGTTTATTTAAATAGCTTATTATATTTGCATTTTGATGACTCTTATTTCCACACTCTGCTTTCCTAACACTTTCCCACAAATAAGAAAGTGTGTTTTTCTGCACCTCTACACTAATGATTCCTCACTCAGCAAGGCTTGCATTTATTAAAGCTTTTTATTGCCACTTTGCTTAAAGAGGTGTTTGAACTCTAGCAGGTAGGCAAATCCAGAGGGGAAATTCATTTGAAAGTATTCATAATGGAATACAAGAATGAAAAACAAAATTATTGCTGTGGACTACAATTTTTGGTCTCGTCAGATACATTAGATTTTTGCACTTTGACTCAAGAATATGAAATACATCTTCTCTTAGGTTCAAATATCTAGCAGCATGAGAAATGTCTTCTCATTTGTCATTATGTAAGCATAAAAATTAAATTGGAATTAGGACATGACCTATTGAGGATATAACAACATAGACTCATTATTTCTTTCTCTTCAATAAGAAAGTATTCTGAAGAAAATGCATAGTGCTAGTACAAATCAATTCTATGTTTTCAATAAACGATTCAACCAATCTTGAAAAATACTATGTTTTCATAATTATTTCTTATTGAAAAGTATTTTCTTTTTATTTCCTATCATTTTCTTAATGAAACTTAGTGGAATAATATAAATAATAGTGGACATCCTCATATTTTGCTGAATATCTTCCTCTTGGAAACATTTACATTTCCCTGTCTATGATGCCCTCATAGATGGACACATGTGTTTAGTTCTTCATAGGAATGGTGACAACTCAATTTTATTGTAAGGTGAGTCATGAATGTTCCAAAGTCTTTGAATTATCTAGACCAGAGAAGTCTTGAGCCTCAAAATTCCTTTTCTGGCTTGGCTTCTTTAGGTTTTAGCATTCAACCATCATTTATTGCATGTCTCTTTTAAATGATAAAATGTTCTGGTACCCTGAACTGAAGGAAGCATGGATGAAACTCTGAAGGAACATACCTGAACCTGAACCTGAACCTGTTAGGTTACTACTAACCTGAACAAGAAGTGACAGTATTACATTTTCAGAAAACAGAAAGTACAGAGTTCCTAGTTTGAGAGAGGATGCTTTGAAAGTCTTCAATGGGGACATTGTCAAGATGAGCAGGATATGGAAAAAAAAACACTCAGTTTAAGAATGTGCAGACAGAGAAGACTCAACTCACATTTATTTTTTGTTCAAGAAGTCGTGAGCTGTCTCTTTTTTAGCAATAAGGTAAGCTATGAGGTGATGATGAGGCAAAGCAGAAAATAAGTTTATGAACATGTTGTATGTTTTTCTAAGTCACTATTACAAAGTTCTGATTTTTATTTGTCTTATTTGTACTTCAGTCAATGTACGTTACGGTTAAGATCAGCTCAGGTGGTATTATAAAACCATTTTTCCATTTTATGAGAGAGGTTCTATTTCTCCTTGCTTTATCTAAGAGAGCAAAGGAATATTTTCCATTTAAATGGGCTTTCATCTGCTCAACGTCACTCATCATCATGGAAATACAAATCAAAACCACAATGAGGTATCACCTCACACCTGTCAGAAAGGCTAGTATCAAAAAGACAAGAAATAATAGGTGTTGGCAAGAATGCAGAGAAAAGGGAACCCTCATGATCTATTGGTGCGAATGTAAACTGGCGCAGCCACTGTGGCAAATGGTATGGAGGTTGCTCAAAAAATTAAAAACAGCATTACCATGTGAGCTATTAATTCCACTACTATTTACCAAATAAAATGAAAACACTAATTCAAAAAGATATATGCATGCCTATGTTTATTTCAACATTATTTAGAATAGCCAAGATATGGAAGCCACCCAAGTGTCCATCCAAAGATGAATAGATAAAGGAGATATCACACACACACACACACACACACACACACACACACACACACACACTGGAGCATTGTTCAGCCATATAAATGAATGAGACTTTGCCACTTGCCACAACATGGTTTGACCTAGAGGATATTACGCTAAGTGAAATAAGTCAGGCAGAGAAAGACAAATACAATATGATTTCACTTACATGTAGAATCTAAAAAACAAAACAAACAAACAAAAAGCAGAAATAGACCCATAAATACAGAGAACAAAGTGATGCTTGCCAGAGAAGATGGCATAAGGAGATGAGCAAATGGGTGAAGGGGAGTGGCAGGTACAGGCTTCCAGTTATGGAATGAATAAGTCACAGGAATGAACGGTATAGTGCTGGGAATATAATCAGTGGTACTGTAATAGTGTTGTATGGTGACAGATGGCAGCTACACTTGTGAGGATAGCATGACCTATGGACTTGTTGAGTCACTACCTTGCACCCTTAACACTAATGTATCATTATGTGTCAACTATACTTCAATTAAAAAAAATGAACTATTATCTTCTTATATTGTGTCAAGTATGGCACCCCTGGGTTGGAAAGCTCTTACTTCAGGATATTCTAATGCCTAAAATTTTGAAGCAGCAGTTGGAGTAATATTTAGTCAATGGCTGAATATCCCAAGTCCATACAGGATTTTATGTATCAATCTTATATAGACAGCTGTTCAAAAGTACAAAATACATGTGGAATTGCCCAGTAAAGACATGTTAATATAACCTAAGTCACTTTTCTGATTTAGAAAATCATGTAGCCATCTAAGTTCTTTGACATTTGAGATCGGAACCATCCAGAATTTCTATTTGAGTTCTTTTAGGCCCCTTGGGGAGTCAGAGTTGACTTTGCTTCATGGAGTAAAATGTATTTTCTGCTTTTACCTCCACACTGATTTCCCTGCACTTCAGTCCCAGTAGACAGCTTATATAAAACACACAAAAATGGCTAATACCTTTTATTCCATGAGGAGAGGAACTTCATCCCATCTCTACCCACCTCTACCTTGCCCTAGTGTCTTAATCTGGCTGATTTTATTCCCAGGCACCAAATGGTGAGCCTTATAACTATTTCTCCCATTTCAGGCTTCAGTTGCTACTGCAGCTTCTTAATATGTTCTTCTAAGCATTACCCTCAATATTTTAGGTCTCTGGTAACTCCTGGAAGATGCTATTCTGAATTCCAGTTCTCTCATTTAGTTGTAAGCATTTGCTCTCCATTACTTCCTATAAATATTCTCAATTTCTCTATTCTCCTGCTGACTCATCAAGGTGCTTTTCAAAGACTTAAATAAACATGAATCCTGCCTTCTCATCCCAGAAAGCAAGACTTGACATTCTCTAAGTTTCACTTAGGGCTTTCTTCTTTTGCAGAAACCTACCATATGCAGCATGGAATCATTTATACATATAGGCTTCTTCATCATAGAGGTAATGCTTATTTAAATTTGTATTCCCAACACCAGCACCATGTTGAACACTTAATAAATGTCCAGCAAATGCTTTCTGATCCAGTGGAAGGAAGGGAGAAAGGAAGGCAGGCAGACAGGCAGGCACAGTGATCCTACTAAATTTTAGTAGAGGATAGTTATTTTCTGTTTTTCCAAAATGCCCTGTAGTCAATATTTTTTTTTTATTTTTTTTAATGTTTATTCATTTTTGAGAGACAGAGAGAGAGACAGAGTACAAACAGGGGTGGGACAGAGAGAGAGGGAGACACAGAATCCGAAGCAGGCTCCAGGCTCTGAACTGTCAGCACAGAGCCCCATGTGGGGCTCGAACTCACAAACCCTGAGATATGACCTGAGCCAAAGTTAGATCCTTAACTGACTGAGCCACCCAGGTGCCCCAAGTATATTCTTAATAGATAAATTTATATCCAACTTAGAAAACACAGCACATAACATATATCATATATGATAAATATATTTTATAATGATATTTTCAAGAAAAATTGAATGTTTTTAATGCATTCCATTCTATGGGATTCACCTAAGTTATTCTAAAAGCAAAGATAACTTCTTCACATCTGAGATTGGAATAAATACTGATGTTATCTGAATTTTCAGATTATTCTCTTATTATTTCCAGAATTGAAAATTAAAATATCAGAAAATGATTACTTTTCTTCCTCGGAAGAAAAAAAATGTTGAAAAGCCACTGAACATTATTTTTACTACTGTAATTAGTGAAAGGAATTTAGACCTATCACTTGACTTAGTGTTTGAAAATGTTTCTGGAAACACAGTTGTTATTTTTGTAGTGAAGATACAAAATTCAATTCATGAACTTGTTCTTTCCACACTATTACACTAGACGTGCCTGTTATTCTCTGGAAGGCTTGTCACTCTTAAGACTATTTAGAAACACTTTGTTTGAGGTCAAAGAAAGAGATTGCATTTTGATGATTGTTTTGCCTCCCGTGGCTTCCTCCTCACTCCTGAAATATATTTCTTCCAACAAGGCCACCATCAAAAGGGCCATTTTCATGATGACTATAAGCATAAAACATCTGACGAAATAACCATTGGATTCGTCATATTTGTAAAGACAATAATTACAACTTTGGCATTAATTGCAGCCCATCACTGGCTTTTTCCTCCTGTCCTTGCCAATAGGCCCTAAATCCAGGCTTCAATTTCTTTTGCATTAACTCTGCCTCGAATATAATGATTACCATTTAACTCGGTGGTTACATAATCCTAGTGAAATTTTAATGTGGACATCTTGCATTAACTTTCTTTCCTTTACAACAACAAAAAAGGAAAAGGTGGCCCCTAAATAAATGAAACTCAATTTCACGGCACATTATCTCTCTCAATTCTTTCCTCACAGCTTTCATTTTCATTAAAATCACAGACAACCATAAATTAATAATTACTTCAGGTTGACTAAATGCAGGCCATACTATTTAGCTCTTGCTTTCCTACAGTGGCCCTTCTTGTTCATGCTGGCAAAATGTTAATTTAGATAATGTGGCTTGGCCCTTGTCTTATCATTCTGTTCTGCAGTTTCACTGATCTATAATAGTCTGTTCTTATTAGATAGTATTAACTTTATCTTTTGTTCAATCAAGCTTTACACTTTGCTTGGAAGAGAACTATTGCAAACTCTCAGTTGAAATGTGTCATTATCTACATATCTATTATATTTCAATTCTTCTGGAAATGCTTTTTGTATTTACTAACTTACTTGTGATTCCATGCATTCATAGATGCCTTGTCCATTAGCTTAACGTGTGAATTGGAGACACTTGAATACAGAAGAGAGAGAAACATACAAAATTCTAAACTTTCGTAATTATGAGAATTACAAATAAACTGTATTATTTTACATTTCAAAAGATTTAGGCAATATTTGTTTCATTTAAAGCAGCAGTAACTAAAAATTCAATCCAACCGCTTCTCTGTTTCTCTGGTATTCAAAAACTCTGATTAGCCTGAAGACAAGTTATTATATTGTTTACTTAAAACCCTACTTCCTTAGACAGCTTTTTAAGATATGCATCTATTTTTATAGAGGTTCCAGAGGGAAAGCAGCTACACAATTCCACTTTAGTACACTGAGAACAATAAAATACTGAAGCTGCCAGCTGAAATGGAAGTTAACAGTTTAGGCTCTGGCAATATTATTTTCGAGAATGCTTTCACTTTCTTAAGTTTAGGTAAAGCTAGTGGTTGAACTCAGTAGAATTCCCTCTATACTTTAGAGCTCATGCCACAGTGAATGCTGGTTTCAAAGAAGTTAAATAAGCTTACCAAGTTTAAACAAGTTTAAGTCAGGCTATTGCAAAAACAAAAACCCTTTGGTTAAAAATATATTCATAGTTCCCACTTTATTTCAAGTTTTGGGAACATTAAGCAATTAATTGGTTGAAGACGTGGTAGAGGGATCTTATCTTGAGCCAAAAGGATAAATTATTTACATCATCCAACACAAGATGGTGCTCCCGATGAAATCCTTAGATAAGCATTCCCACCTTCTGCCCTATGGGGAAAATATTTCTTCTTTCATTTGCATTACTATAAATCAAGTATTTTCATCATCTAACTTGGAAGCCACATACTGCATGATTGGAAGACATCATATTCCTTTCTGCTCAGTTATTGAATGATACAATTTTTAAAAACAAATTATTTTTCAAGGGATATACCACCACAATTGATCTGGAGACTAAAGACATTCAGTAAGTACATTTTGACTCCATTCAAGTTATGGCAATTTTAAAAATAATAGCCTGGGTTGACTTTCTTCAGTGTTAATCCACATATGTAATTGCCACCAAATTATCTAATTTGTACTGACTTTATTAAGTTATAGAGAAACATGGCATTTTCATTATTTGATTTTCCAATGAATATTTTCCTTAACTAATGATGAATCACATAAGCCATGTTTACTAATGATTATATCCTGAAAGTGTCCATGGGTATTGAAGGCATAATTTCCCTGAACCCCACAATCTAAAAAGTCCCAGAGGAGGCATTTGAAATGACTCAAACAATACAATAGTTTGAAATTGATCTGGGAATCTCATTTCCCTCTTTGTACCAAAGCTCAACTCTGTTTGCTATAAATATTATGATACTATTCTGCACGTATTAACACCAATCACTGCTGTAGCTAAAATATAACTTGCCTAATAATACAAATTAATTTTACAGGCATTGTACTTTTAACCCCTATATTCTGAAATTTATTTTTATACTGGGAGCCACAGAAGAATCTAAATGTATTCTGATTTTTAAACTATTAGTCTTTTGATGTATTTCAATGTTTAAAAATGAACTAAATATATAAGAATTTCATCATTAAAGACAACTAGATTAAAGGAATGAAGTGCTGGAATATTAATTTTTTTTGTCTTTTTAGTCTCAGGGTAAAGGTTTATGTGTACATAACCCCTCACCCAATGGAGAGATATCATATTCTCTAATCATTTCTTGTTGAGTCTATTTCATAGTCATATATATTTTTATATTATAATATATGACACCCATGCACATCTTCAAATAAAGCAAGAGATGTTTGCTTTAAAGTGTTCATTTATTAATTGCTTATGTGAAATTGAATGAATAGACTCTTGTCTAGTAGTTTATATTTTCCTGATCCATCATGTAGCCTTTCTTGGTGTTCTGACAAGCTACTTACATTCTTTGAAACTCAATTATTTATTTGGTAAAATAAGGATCCAATTGCTTCATAGAATTATTTTTACAATTAAAGAATAAAATATTTTAAAGTACTTGGCAGAATAAAACCTATAAGCAATACTTACCCGTCCCTTTATTTTAATTTTCAAAATTATCAGCTAACTGGAATGTACTTTTTATTAAGGTTAAATAGCAGTTGATTACTTTTAAAATAGGTTACACACACACACACACACTATATATATATATATATATATATATATACACACACACACACACATATGTGTATATATATACATATGTGTGTGTGTGTATATATATATACATATGTATATATATGTATGTATATATACATGTATATATATTTTTTCAGTGCGGAACAGCTGTTTTTATTTTTTTCTAAATATTACCATAAGAGAGAAAATATTATGCTATAATGTAGAAATGTTAAGAAACATGGCATAATGCCTGTCAGATTGTGGCTAATGTTAATACCTTTCAAGCTATATTAATGACTGTGAAGAACAGCAAGGGTTGAAGGACAGGAAGAGAGTGGTTTGGCAAAATATCTGATCCCTTGAAACGAAAGAGTGAGTAAGTCTGTATTGGTCTTCAAGCAACTGAGGCCAGTGTCCTGGGAATGCTGCTGGAACCCTGATGCCAGTGACTGAGCTGGGAGTCATGATAAAAGTCCCCATATCCAAGGGAAAACTTCCACTAGAGCCATTTACTTACAATAGATCATAGAAACGTAGGCATGGAGTATGGGTAGACCATCAAACATAAACTGGAAAACTTATTTTCAGGACACTCCCCAAAATATGTTGAGATTGGTTTAAGAGAGTCCAAGTCTTCCTTCTATTCCCAAACTGACAAAGTAAGAGAAAATATATCTTAAAGAAGAATACATCCATACTGACTTTGAAAAATTAGTGCATAAATATTGAAGAAGTTGAAGGTTAGAAAATACATGGGTGCAAATATAGAGAGGAACAAAAGTGTAGGATACTTGAGCCCTAAACACATACAGGCTGAAATATGCCAAAGGTAGAAACACTGGAGGCAGATCGGGTCTTTAGTCAATTAGCAATGCCATTGCTTTTTGGGGGTTATAAATCAGAGAGCTGCATTTGGTGCTGCTAGGTGGGCCAGGCTCTCCTGCTTTGCCCAATTGTCCTAAACATTAGTGGGAGTGATATTTATAGTCAAACTATGCTTGGAGAAATAAAGGCAGGACCACGCCTTAGGTAGCCACTAATCCTCAAAAAGATAATCCACGTATATACATTAAAGACTATTGGCCCATATTAAAAATTCTCAAAATTTCAGGGAAACCAACCAACAACAATAATAGTTAACAAATATAAAAAAATTATGTGATAGGCACTATTCTATATCCTTATGCATTTTCTGAATTAATCTCTATAATAATTGATAATAAATATTGGTAGTTCCACTTTATTTTAACTGGTGAGGGATTTTCCCCTTAAAAGACTAAATAATAACCCTCACGTCATACAACTAAGAAGTGAGAGAGTTCATTGGTATCTGACCTAATTAATCTGCCCTCAAAGTGTGTGCTTCTAGCAGTCATGTATGACAGTGTACCAGAAGTCTGGATCAGCGCAGAATGATTCTGAAGGATGAAAAGATAGACAGCATGAGAGACCATTTATTCTCATATTTATCTTATAAAAGTTCCAAAAGAACTCCTACTATACAACCCAGGGATTGTACTCCTTGGTATTATCCAAAAGAGTTAAAACATGTCTACACAAACACCTGCACACAGATGTTTGCAGCAGTTTTATTTATCACTGCCAAAATTTGGAAGTAACCAAGATCTCCTTCAGTAAGTAAATGGATAAATAAACCATGGTATGTCTAGACGATGGAATATAATTTGGTGCTAAAAAGAAATGAGTTATTGAGACAGGAAAAAACACGGAGGGAACTTCAATGCATATAATAAAGTGAAAGAAGGCAGTCTGAAAAAAGTCTGTATATTGTATAATTCTAAGTATATAACATTCTGGAAAAAGCAAAATTATGGAGATAGGGAAAAGGTCAGTGGTTTGCAGGAGTTGTGGTAAGTGGAGGGAGGGATGAATAGGTGAAACACAGATTTTTTAAGACAGTGAAAATACTATGTAGGATACTACATTAGGGATATGTGTCATACATTTGTGCAAAGCCATAGAATATACAACACCAAGAGAGAACCCTAAGGTAAACTACCAACTTTGGTTAGTTATAATGTGTCAATGCAGGTGCATCAATTTTAACAAATGAACCACTATGGTGGGGGGATGCTGGTAATGGGGGGAGCTATGCATGCGTGAGGGAAGAGGTTACATAAAAATCTCTGTAACTGCTGTTCAATTTTGCTATGAACCTAAAACTGCTCTAAAATATTTTATAAATTACGAATAAAAAATAAAAAGTCCCAAAAATGGGATAAAAGAGAGTAGAAATAATCAAAGAAGTAATAGAAAAAAATAGTTGAGAGCTGAAAACATATGTCTTCAGATTGAAGGATGCACTAAATACTGTACAGGATTAGTAGAAATGGCACAAAACTGGACACAAATCATAATTTCAGCATCAGATGACAGAGTACATCCTAAAAGGTTGCAGAGTGAAAAAAATAAAAAAAAAAAAAAACTTTACAAAAAATCAGGATTTTAAAAAGGCATTTGAGAGCTTTGTAAGAAATCATAATTTTAAACCACATTTTATTAATTACTTAAACTCCTATTCATATGTCAAAACAACAGAAAAAACAAATTAAGATATTTCAGATGAAAAAATAGTCAAGAAAAATTTTCCATACAACACCCTGTTTAAACATTATTATAATTCTGTCATGAACTCTCCAGATGATCTTAAGGTGAGTGGTGTTCAACACTGGAAAGGAGATTGATAGCAAAGTTCTCTTATTCAAAAGAAAGATATACTCATTATGTATACATTGATCAAAAAATAATTGTGTGTTATATAGCTCAAGACAAAGACTGAAAGACTATAAAAAAACATATTATGATATATATCCTCTAAACTACTAGAAAAAAAAAATTACAGGAAGAAAGAAAAAGATGAAAACTAAAAATCCCTGAAAGAAAATGAAGAGAAATGACACTAGAGCATGTCAAAAAACCCAAATTTATGAGTGATCCTAACAAATGAGATTAGCTCAATGCCTTTATTAAGAGGCACAGATTATTTAACAATGCCAAGAGAAAATCTATGATGAGAAAATGAAAATCTTATGAGAAATAAAAGGAAAGCAATTTATATATAATAGCTCAACATTTTAATGTAATTGACCTAAAATATGTATATATATTAAGATATTTTTACAAATAGGAAATAATTTAGCACTGGTATTATCAGGCCAAATAGGATTCAAGTCAAAATTGGATGGATTGGGCATTTTTTTTTGTTTTGCTAAAATTTATATGTCATCAATATATATTCTAAAATACAAAAGAGGGAAAGAAAGAGCAAAATGACAAATGTAGAACATAGTGAAAGATATGACAATTTCTTCTGCAACTGACTTATTAAATAACCAAATACTATGGTAAAACTAAGTATAGATATTAAGGTATAAATAACAAAATGATGTTGAACTAATATATCTACTGCACATTTTGAATGTATCAAAAGAAAACACATTTATTCAAAACATATGAAATTGTCACAGAAACTGAACTTTTATTACAAAAGAAAATCTCAATGACATAATTCTTAAAAGCATATTTTATAGGCTATACATCAGATGACAATTGAAGGAAATGAGACAAGAGTAAAGAGGGATACCATTTCTCTACTCCCCAAACCACATGTACAGACCATATTTTTTTAAGAAATTAAATAATTATTCAGTAACAATGAAATAAAAACTGAAATTATTAAATATGTTAAGTGTATTTACTAACAGTGATTCCTATATGTTTAAAAACCCTGTATTATGTCACTAAACTATTGCTTATAATATATTAAGATATAAATGTATTAATTTAAAGTTAAGATTGACTGAAAATAAAGGAATCCACATACACCTCTAAAACTTAGAAGAATAACAAGAAGCAAAAGCAATTATTAAAAATAGAGATAAAAACAAAAAGTAATGGAGCAGAAAATAATAAGGAAATAGGTTTCATGGATATAATAAAAATCTGGTTCTTTGAAAAGATCAATAAAATAGGCAAACTTTTGAAAAGGTAAATAAGAATTGTAACAAGAAGAAAAATAGCCTTAACATTAGAAAGAATGTGTAACAGAGGTTAAAACTTTAAGATAATACATTTTTATGCTGAAAACATTGGAATCTCTAAATAAAAATTACAAAGTAAGAATAATTCAGAGTTCATCAGAATAAAGAATTAATCCAAATACTTGCCACAGGCAGATGACTAAGTGAACATCACTTTAAGCAAACATTCTTTAAATGTTTATTCAAATTTCACCAGGGGAAGTGAAAAATCATTAAACACTTACCATACACCAGGTACTACTCTAAGCCCCTTACGTGGATAATCTCAATCAATCTTTACCAAAAACTTACAGGGTACCTAAACTTTATCTACCACCACATAGCTAGTGTGAGTGCACAAGGCCAGGTATAAACCTAAGCTGTCCAACTCCAATGCCCACACTTAGTTTCCATGCTATTCTGCCTTCTGTTAATAAAAGCATAAACCAGCTTCTTTAGGTGTTTGACTTGTAGGTAACAATCCCACAGTTCAGGGGCACCTGTGTGGCTCAGTTGGTTAAATTCCAACTTCCACTCAGGTCATGACCTCCCAACTCATGAGTTCAAGCCCACATAGGGCTCTGTGCTGACAGCTCAGAGACTAGAGCCTGCTTTGGATTCTGTGTCTCCCTCTCTCTCTCTTCCCCTCCCCTGCTCATGCTCTGTCTCTCTCTCAAAAATAAACAAACATTAAAAAGATTTAAAAAAACAATAATCCCACAGTCCTTTTCTTTAAGTCTGACCAAAACCATACTATCATCAAAGCGTAAATAAGATATTTAAAATTTACTGAAACTTCTGTAAGCATGATGGAACAAGGGGTTTATGATGGAGAGAAATTTCCTCTGAGAATTCTGCAAGTGCTTCCTTTGGGATTGTAGTTTTGGTGTCTCTTGACTCCCTTGTCCTCTGCCGCACCTCACCTTTCTAGGAAGCTCCTCGTATCCTCTTATAGACTCCTTAAAATTTTACTTGAAAATCTCTCTGTGTATAGCAGAGAGCATTGTGGGTTTCTCAACATTTAACAATACTTAGATATCCTAATCTCCTCATTAATAATCTCTTAGAGCAGGGCAAAAGCCATCATACCAAAATTTAAAAGTTTGCTTGCTGTCCAAAAAACAATCACTCCTTGGGTGGCTCCACACTTCTTTGCACATATTGTGTGTATGACATGAATAATTTAAAACTAAGAAATGTATTACATGCACTGATTAGGAGTATAACAAATTTAAATTATATCAGTTGTATAAGGAGTCATTCTTGGAAAATGGAATTAATGGCACTATATCTAATTTTATGTTAGTAATGTTGTATCACCCTACAGAGATTATACCCCATCAGAAATCTCTCTGATTTGACTTTTAATCCTTCTCCGTGTCTTGGTCATAAAACAAGAGTAAAATAAGGACTTACAAACAAGGACAACTATAAATCTTCAACTGTGCATATCTGTATGTTAAAATATATTTTTAAACAATTTTTTCATTTATTTTGAGAAAGAGAGTGGGGGAGGCACACAAAGAAAGGGAGAGACAGAGTCCCAAGCAGACTCTGCGCGCTCAGCATGGAGCCCGAAACAGAGTTTGATCCCCACGAACAGTGTGATCATGACCTGAGCTTAACCCACTGACTCACCCAGGTTCCTCAATTAAAATATTTTTATTAAAACAACTTATTTTCCATAACCAAGAAATAGTAAAACATAAAAATTAGAAGTACAAAACCTAGAGACAGGCTGCTTAGTGTGAATCTTGACTCAGCCATCCATTGGCTATGGGACCAGAGAAGAGTTTCTTAACCCATCAGAGCTCCAACTTTTTCCTCTATAAAGGGATAACAATAGTCCAACCTCAAAGGAATGTTGTTGAGATTAATGTTGAGATAATATGTAATAGCACTTAAGCATTTAAAAAGAGGGAGCTACAATTATTTTTCTGCTTTTTAAATTCTGCTTATATGTATTCATATGTATGAAATACAGTGTTTCATTTTCTTTTCTATTGATTTTTTTTTGTTTTCTAGAATTCTAAATTTATATTACCTTTAGAATGTTTTGTTTCCTATACTTTTTTAATTTTTTTTATTTTTTTAATATATGAAATTTATTGTCAAATTGGTTTCCATACAACACCCAGTGCTCATCCCAAAAGATGCCCTCTTCAATGCCCATCACCTACCCTCCCCTCCCTCCCACCCACCATCAACTCTTGAGTTTTGGGTCACTTCATCCACAGTGAGAGTTTCGATGACCACTTGCTGTAGGTATTCTTACATTAAGGTGCCTCAGCACTCCCTATATCTTCAGCCCAAAACCAAAAGAATCTCCAATGTTTGAATAGATAAAAGCACATAGATGACACAGTCACCTCAAATTGAATATACCTAATACAAAAACATATCATCTTCTCAAAACCGTTTATCTTTTTTTTCCCCTTTTTCCCTCTTGGGCACCTCTCCTCTCTTAATTATAACAGCCCAAAGTTTATTACTTAATTAGTGTCTGTCTCTATTCTATCTACAAAATATACTTAGGTGTTAAAGCCCCATAGATTCTGTCTCCCCTAATATTCCCCACATCTGTCTGCTTGATAATATGCTCTTGCCTAAACTCTTACAATCGTGCTCTATCCAGATTTGTTCCCTCCACTCTCTTTCTTTTCTGTCACATTTTACCTAAGAAATGATAATTTACCTTGATAAACCATGATGACCTCACTCTTCCTGTCAATGAACAACAGTGGGTATCACCTACCTGATGGATGGCAAACTCTCAACCTACACTTTTTCTACTTTTGCTATATCGCTACTCCACTGTGGCCCCGTACAACTTCAACATTTGCAGTTCCTTGAACAAATCTTTAGCTTTTCAACTTCCAGGTTCCATCTTCTTCTCAGCATTCAGGTTTCTAAAGAAATCCCCCCAGTATCATGTACCACCACTTCCGTAGGAAATATTCATGATAAAAACAGCAGATTTGGGGTATTTCCCCTCAATTCTTGTGGCATTTTATTTGCAACTATATGGCAAGTTTTCCCAAAATATCATGTGAAGCTTCATAGTACTTCAGAGAGGAATTTGAATAGTGAATCTATTTTGTAAGATTAGATTTTGTAAAACTACTAAAGCCTCTTGTAGGTTTTGGAAAATTACTAAACTCTGTACCTTTGTATTGTGGGGGGAAATGTAAATTTACTTCCTATAAAACACCATAAAAACTTATGAGACACCTGGGTGGCTCAGGAAGTTGAGCATCCAACTCTTTATTTCAGCTCAGGTCATGATCTCATCGTTCGTGACATTGAGTCCCACAACCAGCTCTGCGCTGACAACATGGCACTTCTTGGGATTCTCTCTCTCTCTCTCTCTCTCTCTCTCTCTTTCACTCTCTCTCTCAAAATAAATAAACTATAAAAAACAGCATAACAGCATAAAAACTTAAAAGTATATACAACAGGACCAGGAATATAGTAAGTTCTCAATAAATATTCTCTTATTTAGCCACTAGTTATTAAAAATATTCTCCCAATTTCTTAATACACCCCACTAAAATTATAACTTTCTTGAGCACAAGTATTTCAATTTTACTGTCCCTATATGTCTCTTATCTTTGTAGTCTCTGTGCAGGTCCTTACAAAGAGTAAACATGTAATAAAATTTGTTAAATTCATTTGTTGAACAATTAACATAATAATTAATGTTACAAATTCAGAAGAATTCTTAAATATGTCTGTTTTTTTTTCACAAGAAGTTAATTGAAATTAATTCATGACATGAGAGGATAGGAATGCCTGACCTGTCAGTTCTGAGGTTAACACTGCACATGAGAACCACTGCTCATGGAAAAGTGCAGGATTTTTCTTGACAACAATTCCAGGAAATATACTGCTATATAGATTGGGTTATATCCATCCAGAATAGTATTGAATGTCTGCTATATCCATTGCTATGTCCAAATTTAGATTATGAGTAATAGAGTCATACAAAGTTTACTAACAGGAAAACGTAATTGTTTAGACAATGTTCCTCCTCATTGTATCAAAATATTTCACACATAGTTACCAAGTGAAGGTAGAATTAAAAAAGGTTAGTTTCGAAAGCATCTTTCAAAACGCTAAAATGCACCAGAAAAAATTTGCAATATGACTTTAATTTACTATTAGAAATCTTCTACATGGTATACATTGCATTATTCTACTTTTGTATTGTCTATTTGGTGTGGTGCTAGGTAGTTTTTGTGCTATGACACGTAATCGTATTTCAAGGAAATATTAGAATGTTACATAAGTATGAAGTAAGTGTAAAAATGGTCAAGTTGGGTAAATATGTTATTATATGGCACAATGATCTAATATGCTTTTATCACTGCTGTTTCTCCTATGAGGTTATGAGCTTATTTTTCGTTCTAGAAAAGAAATTTTGAGAAGTCCAAGTTGAAAAAACATTACTTATGCCAGTTCAGTATTGAAATGATATTAGTGAGGAATGTGAGATACAGGTACAATGCCATCATTTCACTGACCAAAACCAGATAGCACAAATTAGTGAAACCCTAGTAATTGATTGCATATTTCACACATTGTCCCTGCAAAGTGGGTATAAAATAACTTCAATGTATATTAGGTCTAAAGTAAGTAAAATCTATATTAGATTTTCTCATAATTCACTTCTCTACTATCCAAATATTTCAGATTCCCTTTTCCTTACTGAATCCCAGAAAATACATGTGGCAAATTATATACCAAAACTATAAACTGAAATATGGCATGATGAATAAATCACTAATGATAAAATATTTAGAATCAGTAAGAGTTTCAGTGATGACCAAGATGGAATAAACTCATTACAGCCTATATTTCCTTGTGATTGCAATAAAACCTCTAGACAGAACACAAAGAGTGACTGCATTACTATGGATAGCAAATAAATAATATCAGATGATTTGGGAGGGAAGTCAAACTTGAAAAAGAAGGAAAATGCCTTGGCTTCACCTGTTTTTGCCCTCCTTCCTTTATCTCATGGCTTTTATCTGAGAGTATAAGAAGAAGAGGAAAATAAAAATTGGAAGCAAATTTGTGTTTTACAAGGCAGAAGACAGGACAAAGGACCTCTGTTAGCCAGAGAATGGATTGGGAGGAAGATATTTTTTTTTTTTTATTTTTCTATTTCACCCCTGCCCTGAGAAAGCTCCAGTCATGAAGCTTCTCCACTGCCATGGCAGGGTATCTAAAATCTGAGGAAAAACCCCTCCATCAACCCAGAGGAATCAAGAAATGGACCCCATGAGCCCAAAGTGTGTGGGGAGATTAATGTTGTTTTCTCTCTTTTCTCTCTTAGCTTTGTCTGAGACAGTGGCCACACTACTGCAAAATTGCACACCAGCACAAAAGGTTAAACCATGAGCTTACATGCCAGAAGACAGGGAAAAGCGATCATGGCAAGCCAAAAAGCGGCTGGAAAAAATGGGGAGGTAAGGGATGGAGAAAGGGATACCTAAAAACTGTATCTGAACTGACAAAAACCCAGGCTCACCCCAATCTGGCACTAACAGAATTGTCACCAATAAGCATGATAAAAGCTTGGAGAACTGAATTATTGTGGAGCCCAATACCAAAGTCCTACACAAATCCCTGAAAGAACAGGTACAAGGAAGCTCAAACAGCAGAGTACAGACTTTTCAACCTGAACTGACTTTGGAAGCACTGCCCATAGAAGGCAAATTAGAACTTTTGATCGAAACCTACTTGTGTCGATAGCCTGCTATAAAATAAGAGAAAAGAGGGCACAGTAAATCTTTGAAGAATTTTAACAGGGATTAGATTTTTAAAACATGATACTAATAATGTCCAAGAAATCCAAAATCACTTGACATAGGAAGAACTGGGAAAATCTGCCCAACATTAGGAAAAAATTATAATAAAAATGTTAATCCCAAGGTGACTCAGATGTTGACATCATCGGCCAGACTTAAAGCAGTTCATCACCAAGTGCCATGAGCCAAAGTTGATCACTGTCAAAATTAATAGAAATTTTCAGCAGAGAAATTGAAAGTATATTATAGAATCAGGTACAAAACTGAAACTAATATAATGGAAAAATACAACATATGAGATAAAAATTTCACTGCATTGCCTTAGTAGTAGATGTAGAAATGGAATAGAAGAGATTCATGAAGTTAAAGATAGACCAGTAGAAATTTTCCAATCTTAACAATAAAAGAAAATAAAAGATTGAAAATATAAGCAGAGCTCAGGCACCTACGGGACAATATCAGAATGTCTAATAATCATTTCATTAGTGTTTGAGAAAGAGAAGCCAAAGTGACTGATGCAGAAGGAGAAAATATCTGGAGAAATGATGGTTTGAAAATTGTCTCCCAATTTCAACAACAGTTTGATCCTTCTCTTCATTTCAGGTAAAAATCTGCTAGTCATCCAAAGTCCAGTCTTTCCTTAGGAATGGAACTCAAATATTGTATCTGGCTAAAATGAAAAAATCCTTAATCAGTTTCATTGGTACCAGATGTGACTATGTGCTCACCAATGGGATGTAAATAGACATGATTTGATTTACTTTTAGGTGATGTCCTTCAATAAAATGGCATGTGTTTCCTTTCTCCTTTTCTCTTTCTCTTTGCCTGAAATGTGAACCTTGTAGATCTATATTGAATGCTTACTGACATAAGGATTAAGACAATGTCTTGGGGGTGAGGGTGGGGGGTTGGAGAAAAGCCAACATATAGAAGAAAAATGGACTCCAACCACATGGACTGCTAATTGAAAGACTGTTACATGACTGAGAAAAAAAATGGTTTAAACTATTATCATTCAGTTGGAATTTTGTTAGAAGAGCTGTATATTTATCCTAAGTTACATAAGATCTTAGCTCAATTACAATGCAAACATTATCAAAAAAGTCCCTTCCACATGTTTTCTATCACATTATTTACTTTATTATCTTCATAGGATCTATTAGCATCTCAATTATCTTTTTTAATATATGTATCCATAGATTATTTTCTCTGTATAGTACCTGGATTTTACCAAGCATATATGTATGAATTTCTTTTACTAATTTTAAAACATTGAAGACTGAATGAATCAGCATGATTTTAAGGTTTTCTTTCAATGGAATTAATCTATTCACTTGCTATAATATCAAATCCAAAGAAATGATGGACAATATCTGAACTTAAATAGTATTCATTTATTTTATTAATGACTTAATTAACGTAATACATTTTAAAACTGAAAACATTTTAAATGTTGAAATTTGTTAAAAATAAACACATGAGCCAAAAACCAAAAAGACAATATTTAACTCTGAAAAAAAAGGGCTAAGTATTTGCATTTGCCATTTCTGCAAAGCTTAATGGACAACAGCTCATATTTTATTTAGTTTTCCAACAGATGGAAGAAAATTAATGTCACTAAGTGAGAGGTGGGAGACATTCCAAAATTAACTAGAGAGAATATAAGCAGTTCATTCCATGCCTTTCCCAACTTAAAAAAAAAAAAACAAAAAAAAACAACAACCTGTATTTTATGAAACAGTAAGTTGTTAAAATGAACATAGCTTGGTGTAGATTAACAATCTGAGGAGTCAATTGTGAATGTTGAAAATTAATTGAGCTACTGGTTCTTTGAACTTCATTTCAATATTAGCTTTTTACTACCTTTTAAATTTTATTTTAAACTTAAAATCTATTAGGACAGTTATTTTAACTGCTTTTGTTATTCCTGATGCTTTCTTATTTGCCTTATTTTTTGTCTGTTTTTCAAAGGCAAATATGCATTAGTTTGCCTGAATTACCAGCTTTACATAAACAAATTGCTCGCTAACTCTAAAACCACTATTTATCTCTTTCTCATAAAAGTGTAGAGGAATGCAAGTCTTTTAGAGCAATCCTATTTTATAAATAGCTTTGAATCCTTTCTCATGTACAAAATAATTCTTTAAAACTTGTATTTTAATTACTAGGACTAACAAAACAATAATGAGCCACTTCATATAAAAGCAGAACACCAATACATTGAGATACCCTATTTAGCACTAATAAAGTAACTGTTCATTCCCCAATTAGTACACTATATGGGATAATTCTCATGGGTGGAAGACAGAAGTCTACAGTGAATAATAGATAGTTGCCCCTATTATGACTTCATTGACTGCATGAAATAGAATACCAGACCATGTTGGAGCAACAAATAATGTTAGCTGTTTGTCATATGACAAGAAGTCCAAAGACTGGTGTCCAAAAACACCTAGTGAATTGTGTCAACCACATCCATACTTCTTTCTGTGTCACTTCTCTTAGTTGTGACATTTACTCTCATGTTTGTGTTCTCAAAGTGTAGTTTAAGCCATTGTAAAAACATGGTTGCTCAATATTCCAGACACCATGACAATATTTTAAGCAAAAAGGGAAGTATACAAGAAGAAGGGGCATTTTTTTTCTAGAAATATATGAAAGAACCAGTTCTGTCTTTAAGGAAAGTTGGGAAATGTAATTATTTGGCTGGTTACACTGCACAAAAAACAGCACTGAACTTTTATTTTTAATGAAGAAAATAGGAAAAAGGAAAATTGTATGTTATCTAGGCAACTATATGATGACTATACTTTATCAAATGTCTCTTCCCTGCAAAAAATGAGCCTGTAGAAAGACCAGATAATTTGGGAAACACACTCAGCCACTTATACAAGTCCTCTTCCTCTGAAATAAAATACTGAAAGTCAAAAACATACATTCTAGTACCCCATTCTTCTCCCATGTTTCACTGAATATGTAAAGATAGCTTCTATATTGCTCAGACAGCTACTTCCAGATCAAGAAATTTTAAATATTAAACACAAGTTTACCCGGGGCCCCTGGGTGACTCTGTCGGTTAAGCATCTGACGTCGGCTCAGGTCACGATCTCGCGGTTTGTGACTCTGAGCCCCACGTTGGGCTCTGTGCTGACAGCTCAGAGCCTGGAGCCTGCTTCCGATTCTGTGTCTCCCTCTCTCTCTGCCCCTCCCCTGCTCGTATTCTGTCTCTCTCTCAAAAATAAAGATTAAAAATTAAAACAAAAACAAAAACAAACAAAAAACCCCACAAGTTTACCAGACCTGAGAACCTGTTTTAAAGCTACAGCAATTAAGACCATTTGGTACTACACGAGGATAAACAAATAGACCAGTGTAACAGAATAAATAATGTAGAAGTAGATCCATATACTTATAGTCACTTGATTTAACTCAAAGGTGAAAATGTAATTAATGTTTTAAAGAAATGATGGACTTTTTAATACATAGGACTCTGTTCTTTGAACATCCATACTGAAAAAAAAGTGAATCTTGACCGCTCATCACTCATGAAAGTCAATCAATCCCAGGTGGTTTATAGATTTGAACAGCAAAGGTAACACAATAAAGCAATAAAAAAAGTAGATCTCCAAGGCCATTAGCTTAAAAATGATTTCTTTAAAAATATACAAAATGTGCTAATCATAAAGAAGCAAAAATTTATGCTACTAACTTCATTAATATTAAAAACCTTTATTCAAAGATACAAGCTTCAGAAGAGGAAAAAAATCCTTCAATTACATATATCTGACAGAACACTTATATCCGATATACAAATTAATCCTATAAATCAATAAGAAAAAGAAAGACATAATGAATTCAGTGAAGTTTCGGGATAAAAAGTCAACAGTTACCAACAGGATAAAAAATCAGTTGCATTTCTACACACTAACAACAAACTATCTGAAAAAGAAATTAAGAAAATAATCCCATTTGTAATAGCATCAAAAAGAATACAAAACTTAGGAATAAATTTTGAAGGAGGTGAAAGATCTCCACACTAAAAACTCTAAGAAATTTATGAAAGAAATTCAAGGACCCCAATAAGTACAAAGATATCTGTGTTTATAGTTTGGAAGAATCAATATTATTAAAAGTACATACTACCCAAAGCAAACTATAGATTCTATGGAATGATTATCAAAATTCCAATGGTATTTTTCACAAAAATAGACCACACAACCCTAAAATTTATATGAAACCATAAAAGACCCCAAGTAGCCAAAGCAATCCTAAGAAAAAACAAAGCTGGAGGCATTATGCATCCTGATTTCAAACTATATTTCAAAGCTATAGTAATCAAAAATAGTGTGGTACTGGCATGTAAACAGACACATAGACCAATAGAGTTGAACAGAAAGGCCAGAAATAAACCTACACATATATTGTCAACTAATCTCTGACAAGAGAGTCAAGAAAACACGATAAGGGAAGGACAGTCTCTTCAATAAATGGTGCTGGGAAAACTGGGTATTTCTAGCAAAAGAATAAAATTGTACTCTTGATTGTACCATATACAAACACCACTCAAAATGGATTAAAGATTTAAACATATGACCTGATAGAGTAAAACTCCTAGAGGAAAACATAGGAAAAGGCTTCTTGATGTTTATTTTAGCAATGTTGTTTTCTATATAATCCCAAAAGCTCAGGCAATGAAAAGCAAACAGCAAAAGTAAACAAGTGGGACTACATCAAACTAAAAAGTTTCTGCACAGCAAAGGAAATAATAAATGAAAAGGCAACCTCTGAAATGGGAGAAAATATCTGCAAACCATGCATCTGATACAGAGTTAATATCCAAAATATATAACAAATTCATACAACTCAACAGCAAAAAACAAATAACTCAGTTTAAAAATAGGCAAAGAGGGGCTCCTGGGTGCCTCAGTCAGTTAAGCATCTGACTTTGGCTCAGGTCATGACATCAGGTTCTGTGCTGACAGCTTGGAGCCTGGATCCTGCTTTGGATTCTGTGCCTCCCTCTCTCTCTCTGCCTCCCTCCTGACTCAGGCTCGCTCTCTGTCTCTCTCTCTCTCTCTTTCTCTCTCTCTCAAAAATAAACATTAAAAAAAAAGACAAGAGATACATGCTGGAAAGAATGAAGGGAAAGGGAATGATTGTGTGCTATATATATACAGATCATACATGTGTACATATACACTGCATATATATATATATATCTACACATATATACATATATAAACATACACACATATACACACATATCTATGGTGAAGTATTGTTCAGCCAATGAAAAAAAATGAAATTCTGTCATTTGCAATAACATGGATGTGAACCTGGAAGGCATTATGTTAAGGAAGTAAGCCAGACAGAGAATGGCTACTATATGATCTCATTTATATGTGTAATGTAAATAAATTGAACTTACAGAAACAAGAGTAAAATAGGGGTTACCAGGGGCTGAAGGTTGGGGGAAATGGGATGATTTTAGTCTAAGGGTATAAACTTCCAATTATAAAAGGACTAATTTCTGGGAATATATTGTACATCAGGGTGATTATAGTTCAGAATAATGTATTTTATACTTGAAATTTGTTAAGAGAGTCACTCTTAAGTGTACTTAAGGTTCACTTTGTGATATAAACAGGTGTTAACTAACTTGATTGTGGTAATAATTTCAAAATGTATATGTATATAAAACCATTACAATGTACATCTTAAATATATATAATTTTATTAGTCTATTATATGTTTATTCTCCATTTTACCTGGGGAAAAAAGAGAAAGAGAGGCATCACAACAGAATGTGTGCAAAAGGACTTGAACACACACTTCAAGAAGTGGTTATCTAAATGGTTATTAAATGAGGAAAAAGGTGCTTGTCTTTTTGTTGTTGTTGTCGTAGGGGAAATGAAAGTTGAAGCCAAAATGAAACACTACTATATAAATACTAGAACTTCTAAAAAGAAAGAGACAAAAAAATATATACGAAGTCTTGGAACGAATGTGTACCCACTATACGCCCATATATTGCCAATGGGTGTTAAAATTTGAAAACTACTTTAAAAACTGTTTGCTAATACCTATAAAAGCTGAGCAAATGCATACCTTATAACCAAGCAATTGAACTCTTAGGTATACAGCCCACAGAAATATGTGCATATGTTCAGTAAAAGAAACATACAGAATGTTCACAGCAGTTCTCTTCGTAATAGCCAGAAACTGGAAACAATCCAAATGTCCTTTAGCAGGTGAATGGATAACGCACAGTATTTTCACACAACTGAATACTATAAAACATGAAGATGAAATACGTTTTGCTAAAAATTCAAATATTCAATAACACAAAGAGCCAAATCAAGCACACATACTGAAACATCTCATTTAAGGAAGTTCAAAATCAGGCAAAAGTCATCAATGGTATTTAAGTCAGGATAGTGGCTAACATTTGGGAGGTATTGTCTAGGAAGGAGAATGAGAGAGACTTCTGCGGCACTAGTAATGTTCCATTTCTTGATCCAGCTACTGGATGTGCAATTCAACAAGCTGAAAACTTATAGTTTGTGCACGTTCCTATATATAATTTACTAAAAAATTCAAAGTCTAGACACATAATTGGTAAATATCTTCTTATTAAAATAAATTTAACAATCTGTAAGTTTGTAAAATAAAAAAAAATTTCTCAGCAAACTCTTTTTTCTCACACTTTAATACTCCCACCTCAAAAGCAATCTTTTTTAATAGTATGGTGTGAAAGACACCAATATCTTCATAGACATACGTGTGCATAGAGATTTGTATTGGAGATATTTTTACATCAATACTCACAAATCTACTTTGTTCAGTTTAACATCTATGTAAATTTCTATAGTATGGTTACAATTACCCATTTTTCATTTATAGATACTGAATTTGTTTCCTAGTCTGCTCATTTACACAAGGAGTCAAGTGTAGTTACATACATGTAGTTACAGGTACTTCTATAAAAGATTTTCTAGATTTGTAATAGATGAATATGTTTTACATATTGAAATGTGCTACCAAATTGTTCCCTGGATTATAAAGCATACATTTTATGGTATTAATTTAGATAATATTTCATAATTCCTTTCACTATAAAAAATTATCACATTAATGAGTGATAAAAATTTAAATACTGTTTACCCTTATAGAATTAACCCATTTATGGAAACAAAAGTTACTTAATTTATGAAAACAAAATCAGCCTCATTCAAAGATACCAAAGAAGAAAGTTAGGGCCATAAACTTCTAATCTTTAATGCAGTAATATATGGGGTTGTTAGCAAGGGATTCCCAAAATAAAATATGGTATTCTTGAGCAATGAATTTAGAAAGAATGAAAGTGTAAGAGAAAGTTAATAAAAATTAGTGCAAAATGTTGATTTCCTCGAGTGTCATTCCACAACTGATGTATTCAACATTCTTCCCTGAGAATATAAGTTCTCGTGTTTCCTGAAGAGAGTAAGCCTGCCAGAGACCACAGTCCTTCCCAGAGACACTTTCCACTTATATAGAACCTGACCCAAAGAAGACAATCTACAGTTAAAAGTGTTTTGTAAAAAGGTTCTCTCAGATGGGAATTATGGTATTAATGGATCTATTGCCTCTCAATTGGAGTTACCATCTAGACAAGAGAGTTAACCAACCAGTTGGTGTAATAGGAACAAACACCAAGATACGTGGAGATGGATAAAAAAGAGAGAAAGTAGCCAAGTCTCTATAATGATGGAGAATCAGAGATGGACCCAAAGGGCACTGGCTTCTGAAAAAAACATTACTCTTTTCCTGGTTTAGCCACCTGGGTTGCTGACAGATTCTTAATATAATAGAGGTCATAGATAAAGTTCTAAGCAACACTATGTTTGCCTGAAATGGTTGTTTTCTTTACTTCTTCTTGTATCTTTATATTAAATCCCACTTATTAAGGTTAGCTATAAAGTAATACAGAGGTGAGTTCAGTAATATGTAAAGATTTCCTAGTTAAAGTATATGCTGTTGGTGATTAAATAGTTTCTGAAACAACTGAAAAGTAGTCACAGTGGTGAGAACGTTACTACTGGGAAAAATAATTGGAAAGTAATTTTAACCAAAAAATTGAACCCAGATAAGTTAAATTCCCTAATGAAGAAGGTGAACAATCTGTATGACACCTGTAAAATAGAAAGTAATGTTAGTCTTTCTCTAATACTTCAGGAAACATATTTTGTTGTTGTTGCATAGACAAAAGATACCAGCCTGCGGATAACAGAGTTTCAAGGAAAAAACGGATATGATGGTTACTCACATCACAGATTGAATGGGCAATAAACTGTCAATTAATGTCAAATAATACCAATCTATTTTAATTGACATATTTTAACATATATTTTAATGGTGGAGTATTAGTTATATGCCAAAATTCTCACAATTCTTTTATAATGTTTATTTTTACATACACTTTTGAAATAGATTGTCTGTTTTTCAAGACATGCTACGCCATTTGTGATTGATACTGTATTAATTAGAAAGATAGATGGCTTCACAATACTGAGGTTTATTAAAATCTTCTATATTAAAGTCTCTCAGTAGAATTTTTAAAAGTTATCTTTAAATTGCACTTACACATTTCTTGTCATTTTTGTGTTTCTGAGATGTTATACATGTCTTTGCTGTGAATAGAAACTTTTCTTCACTTCTACATTTTATCTGATTTGGGACCTATATATGACTGCTTTTTAATTAGTCACCATATTTATTTCTCCTTCTGTCTGTCTGCCTTTGGTTAAAAGTATAAAAATCATTATCAACAAAATATTGCTTGCATCTTTAAATTTTTTATATTTCTTGTTATCCTTTGTAGACTAATTGTGTTGATTCCTACGTTCAGAACAATTTTAAATAATGATGACTGTGGTGGAGCCTCTGTCATGGTCTTGACTTCAGATGGAAGATTTCAAGCTGACTCTTCTTACGGGACATTTTGTGTTATGTTATAAAGGCAACAATCTAGTCTACTTTTAAGATTCGCTAAATAATCACATATTGATCTTAAATTTTATCAAATGTCTTATCATCTACAGAAATTATCTTGTTCCTTTATCATATTGACATGTTAATTATATGTTGATAGATTTTCTAATTTTGAACTACACTTATGTTCTTGGTAAAAATCCTGTTTATTCATGTTAGCATTCCTTGGAATCTATTCATACATGTCTTCTAAAAGATTCTAGCTTATATATTTATAATTGAGACAAGCCTATTTTGTGTTGTTGTGATTGTTAGCTGTGGATGTCAATAGAATACTATGCTTATAAAAAAGTCTTTAGAGGGGCATCTGGGTGGCTCAGTCGGTTCAGCGTCCGACTTCAGCTCAGTTCATGATCTCGCAGTCCATGAGTTCAAGCCCCATGTGGGGCTCTGTGCTGACTGCTCAGAGCCTGGAGCCTGCTTCAGATGCTGTGTCTCCCTCTCTCTCTGACCCTCCCCCATTCATGCTCTTTCTCTGTCTCAAAAATAAATAAATGTTAATAAAATGTTTTTTAAAAAGTCTTTAGAGAATTCTTTCCTCCTTCATTCTCTGTATATTTAAATTTTTTCAATATGAGGTTCTATTTTTTAAAGTTTACATGACTAATATACAAAAAGTTTGGGTTCTAATGTATTCTTTTAAGTTTTATTTATTTATTTTGAGAGAGACAGAGACTGCATGAGTGGGGGCGAGGGGAGGGGTAGAAAGAGGGAGGGAGAGAATCTCAAGCAGGCTCTGTACTGTCAGTGCCAGTGGGGCTCGAACCCACGAAACCATGAGATCATGACCTGAGCCAAAACTGAGAGTCGGACGTTTAACCGACTGAGCCACCCAGGCGCCCCAGTTCTACTGTACTTTTGTAGCAGGCTACTTTAAAATTTATCCATTTTTTTCTTGAGTAATAAATTTGCTCAGTTTTTTTTTTTAATTTCCTTTGAACCAAATTTAAAATTTATATTTTTTTCAAAATGCATCATGTATTTCATAGAACTCTTTATATTTACTTGGCTGAAGTTAAACAAAATGATCTCTTAAATCTAATGGTGATTAGTATATTTGTCAATAAATTATGAAATGACATCTGAATTTTTGATTATTAGTTATTTAGTTTTTCTAAAATATATATTTATTAATATTTTATGATAAAATGCACAATTCTCATTAGGTAACATCTAATAATTAGAAAGAGTCATTTCATTCAATGTCCTCATATTATAAAGAACAAATCCAGAAATCCAGAAATACTGGATGTATAAGTGATTTATCAAGAATTATATAACTGCTTATGTATATCCTTCAATCTTTGTCTAGAATTTTCCTCTATGGAGCAAATACAAAAGGACCCGTTACAAGACATATATGTTAGAAAAATGTATTGGATTCCTACTCTAGGACCCTTGTGGCTTTGGAGAAATTGCTTAACCTCTCTGTTCCTAATTTTTTCCACCTTTAAAACAAGGTAAATAATGTACCACCTGCCTTGTAGTGTTGTTGTTCCAGTGTTTGGTAAATAATCCATTTAAAAAATCCTTTTATTTTTGAAAAAAAAAAAAAAAGATGGATCACAATCCTGTGAGTTTTAAAACTACTCTGTATTTCATATAACTTTATTTTTTTTGTGTGTTTAAACTTTACTGTCCTTGAGTTGACATTTATAATAAAATCCACATTTGGGTTTTAAAAAGTTCTAAGTAAGAGTTTTCACATCTAATGTAAAATACCAAGTATGCAACATACAAATATATATTACATTTATTTTACTCCGTGTATTTTAATCTACTACTTTATTATTGAAATCAGGCCTATCATTTGAGATTGTTTGTCAAGTATCCCTTATGAATATTCCGTTTTCTTTTCTCTTTAAAGTCTCTGTTTAAAAAAATAACTCTAGCCTTTTCCTGGTATTCTTTCCTTTGAACAAATGCTTTATCTCTGTTCCAGTCCAGTGTTCATTACCACATCAATAAGCCTGTTTCGTTTGCTTTCCATCTTAATATGACTGTTTATATATTTTTCTGTTGCTTTTGCTAACGATTCTGCTTTGCCAATTGTGCTGTTTGAAGTATACATGTCCTCCATCTGCTGTAACATTTTGTACCCATGTCCCAGCTGTACTAATTCTATTAATTGCATAGTATTTATTGAACTTTATTACCCAGAATTAATCTTATGTGTTAAAAGAAACCTGAATTACTTATGGACAAAATCGTTCTAGATTCAATATTTTGTTCTTAGAGTTCATTTATAAAATAAAACATTTGTGCTTTTAGTTTTCTTTGAATTGTGGCCCTTAAATGAATCTAATAAAATATTGGATCCACTCATCTTGCCACAAATGGGATTTTTTGTGTGTGAGAAAAATAAGCTATCCTTTCACTTTCTTTGAGAGCAGTGCATTGGTGATGATCTTGAAGTGTATCATATAGATTCTGGCAAAAGTATAGTCCAGAATCTATAGCTAAGAGCTTTACTTCACTATCTGCCTCTTAATAGATCTAATAGCATTAGACATATCATTAAACTTCCCTGAGCCTCCATTTTCTACTTTGTAAATTTTTAAACTGGCATTTTAAAACTCACGTAGAGTGGCTTAAATAATACTAACTTTAAATAGACTAGAATAGAGTAGCACGTATGCAACAAAATTATTGCACAGTGCCTGAAACTGTTTCTCCTTCCATAGAATAAAGTAAATAGACTAGAATGCACTGGGTCCCTTTCTCTTGTAATCCTCCCTGGTTCTGCTGTACATTTCACATTTTATAATATGAATACAATTATATTTTTCCTATCTATGCACTGTGTCTCCTGTCTTCCCAACACTTTGTTTTTCCAGAGCTCCTTCTTTGTAGTTATTTACACCTTTCAGTCACAAGTCCTTAGAGCCTAATTAATACTAAGGATAAAACTTTGACATAACTTAACTTTTAACATAAAAAGTTAAGTCATTTATTTATTTACTACAAATGACGATTCTCATTGAACACAGAGCTTTGGCATTTGAAGCCAAAACTGGGTTTGAATTCTGGATCTATTTACTATTTCAGCATCCTTGGACCAATCATTTAAACTGTCTGAAATGTTTTTACTATCTCTGAAAAGAAATTAATACTTCTTTTTCTACCATCCAGATTCCTGAGAATCAACTACGATAATGCTCTGCATTTTGTACATTAAAAATGCCCAGAACCTATTAGTTATATTTATTTATATGGCATTATGAATTCCTTGTCAATTACCCTAAAAGCCAAGGAGCCTAGTCATGAAGACAGTCCCTCTCCTTTGAGGATGTTTGGAGAGAAAAATAACCTGGAATCCATGGCCACATTGTATACATGCCAGGGTAGTCAGAGAATGAGGCAGGAAAATTGTCCCTTGGGCAGGAAGATAAGAAGTGAGGCCCTACAGCTCCTGACCTCAAGTACCTTGTTTTTGCAGGCATCCAGCCAGGCTCCGGAGAGCTCCTACTCTAGAAGTAGGTAAATTAGCAGTTAGATTGTAAAGGGTGATTAGTGCTTAGTCTCTGATGCATTCAGCCAACTCAAGCTACTAAGACTTGTCTGGAAATTATTACAAGGCATTTTTTGGGAGCTACTAGTTCATCAAGTTAAAGATAACAAAAACTCACATAATTTATCTAAACAAACGTCTATAGATACTGGGTCTCAACATCTCTCCTTTCCTTTCCCTTACTCAATTCTTGCTAGAAGTACGGGAAGTAAACTCATCCAGAACAGAAAGAAGCACAAGTCTAAGCCACAAGCATCACTGAAGCCTCAGGCATGCACAGTTGAACAAGATATTATTAACCTCGTGGAGCTGCAGCGTGCAGGTGTATGTCAGGTACCAACACAGGCCTGTAACAGTCTGGGGGCTATATGCAAGTACAGAGGTTTACCTTGTCTAACTTGAGCAAGATCTTAAGCGATCTTAATTCATTGAAAGTGTAATCCAGGGCTCACAGAATTAACAGTAGTCTAAAAACACACGGTTTAGAAAGTGACCATGAAAAGAACAGGCTGAAAACATGAACCATAGCAAAGTCCACTTAAACTCTACTGGCTTCACAGAGAAAAGATGCCACAGTAATTATGGCATTTCAACATTGTCATGTTCTGTGCCAATCACTAGAGATTCAAATTTGCAGGAGATAGATTATAATAGATTGAACTTAAACTACCTAGGTGACCCCTGATGGGCCAGTAGGGGGATAGGGAAGCTATAATTCCTCCAGCTTTCAGACTGTGGGTGGTCACTGTCTCCTAACAGGACTGTACACAATTGAGGATTGCCTAGAAGAGAGACTTTTTTTGCTAATAAAAGGATCTAAGAATGATAAATTCCATTTCACGGACCTAAACCATGGTCTCTCATGATCCAATTGAAGCATTCTTATTCCAAGCAAAGGTTCTTAAACATGTTCTTAAAATCATGATCATTAAATCAACAAAACCAATAGAGCCATGTTACAAAACACAGTTATGCAGGAGTATATTTTGCCAGTACCATGGACAGGGGAATCGACACCTACCCAAGCAACTACCAAAGATGGTGTTCCGTGCCTTCCATATTGCACATAATGGGCATTCATCTTTCACTCAGCTATAGGCAACAAAAGAGATTTAAGGCAGCTCTTGGGTGACATGTTGCCTGTTTATAGATTCCTACCAGAAACCAAAATATCACTTGGTGGCGATCCACTTAAGAGCTGCTGACAGGCATGATTACCTATTTACCCCAAAGCAATTCACAGACCAACCCCTCCTTCTTTGCTGCTAGATCTTACCTTTTCATTTAGAAACTAAAAGTGTCAAAGACTCGTATCCCCTGTCTCCCTCCTTCATCTAGGGGATGGACAAATGACTCAATAGATGCCACTAAAATTTCACAGTAAGTGATCTGGGTAGAATCTTGATTAAAGAAGAGGTATCCAAGGGGGAAAAAATCTTCTTTCTTTTTTGATATTATAATCTGAGGCTGTGGTACACAGATTTGTTATGAACGTTCAAGTACCTTAAGAAGATAGAGAAATTAATTTTAGAGAAGCTAACTCAGAAAGCCTTGAAATCACTTCTCTCTGGAATGATTGACATGTGAGAAAATCTGTCCAGTTTTAAGCCTTTGTAGATGAGTTTTACGTTACTTGCAACCAAAAGCATACTGACCGATAAGTAATTTGAGAATGGGAAGTAGGTTGTCACATTTAAGAGATCCTAAGAGAAGAACTGGCAGAGTAGAGGATACAGAACTGAGAACTTAACTATCATAGGCTGGAAAGTTGGCAGTCATCATGAAGCAGTAAGCATGTGATGAAACAGTTTCCTGATATACCATGGAATATTAATTAGCCCTGAATCTTTAATGTTATGGGAAATGACAAGACAATTCAGAATATTGGTATTTGTCATTTATTACTTGTGGCATTTCGCGAGGTCCTATAGAAAAGATAAACCTAGTCTAAAGTCAGCTGGTCTGGAAGAAAGCAAAGAGGGAAATATGGCCCTTCAATAGTGGTGGTTCCCATCTCTTCCCTTATCTTCCACCATTCTAGTGAATCTGAGCCTATTTAAAGGATTGAGATTTAGGCCAGTTTCACTTTGGCAATAGTGTCCCACCTATTTTCCACCTTACAACTGGACCCACTGGTATTCATAGCAATGATACCTTTCAAACTCTTGCTTATAGTAGAGAAACCATTTATGTGTGCCTTTTAGGGCTTTCTCAAAGTATCTGCATACTTTTTTCACTGAGAAAAAACACTGAATTTATTATACAAGTGCACCCTGGGTTTAATACAAATTACTCTATACACTGAGACCGCAGACTATATATCACATTTATAAAAATGTATGAGTTTAACAAAGAATTCAAACATAGGTACCAATAAAGAATAGAAGTTCAAGTAATAGTGTGCCTCATGACAAACATATGCTATATGAGACGATATACATTTACATCAAAAAATCAGGGGTGATTATTTACTACTTAAAGAATTTATCACTTACAATAGAGGTTGTACAACTTCCAAATGACTTCTAAATTTTGATGTGATTTCTAGAAATTTGATTTGCATGTAATTCATAACATATATATGGTTACAAAATAAGCTACTTTATTCTTTATTGTGTGTTATTCTTTAAGACAATAATCATTTAAACCAGAGATTGGAAAACTATGACCTTCAGAATAAATGCTTGTTTTGTAAATAAAGTTTACTGGAACACAGCCATGCCCATTTGTTTCAAACTGTCTAGGGCTACTCTGGGAGTGCAATGGCAGAGTTGAGTGGCTGAGACAGACAGCATTTCTTGCAGGCCCCAAATAGTTACTATTTTAAAGGGACAAGACTTTAAGAAAAACTGTATGCCAATATGCCAACTCCTGCTCTGTTTTTTAAAGGAAATTGATACCTCTATTAAGATGTGAAAGTGGGTTTCTCTAGGGATCAACTAAAATCTGGACTTTAAGTTTTATTGATTCCAATCTAAAGACTAAAAACAAAAAACTTAAATTGTGATTTCAAAGGAATTGTAACAACTAGAGCTTTTAGCTTCATCTCCTCCCTAAGTGTAGTCTCCCTTCTTATTCTAAATGATTACAGCAATACATGTGGACATACCTGTGGCAGAATCAAGCCAGGTGCACACCAAGGCTAGTGTGGACAAGACAAGATTTCTCAGCCTCACCTACAGTTGGTTTAGGGCCATATGATTGGGTTCTGTCACTGGAGTAAACAGAACTGATCTATGCCCTGCCAGACCTATTCATAAAATGTCCCATGTAATCCTCTAGTCTCTCTCCCACTTACATGGCTGAAAGTTCAGGATGCTGAGATGACCCAGACACTAATGGAAGGATCCTCAAGTCACTCCCATTCACATGGGAGATAGAGAAGTCCCCTGTGAATGGAAGATGGCTGAAAGCTCAGGATGCTGACATGGCCCAGACACCTGAGGGTCTCTCAGGTCACTATAGGAGAGTCACCCAAAAGATCTTCACAATCTACCTTGGACTGTGGTGAAGGAAAAATGGATATTTTCACAGTAGGGAGCAAATAAAATGTGAAGTTATTTGTTGAAGCAACCGATATACATTATCTTGACTAATATAACACTACACAAAGGTTTTAATTTAACTTTATAATCCTCTTTTTAAATTTGTAAATTAAATTGGTTATTCTCTTTCCATTTTCTGGTACCAATTCACTTCCAAGATGTTTGTGAATGTCTAAACACATGTGATCTCATTTCCATTTTTCTCTCTGTTTCCCACTTTTGCTGAACTTGATCTAATTTCCATTTTGCCATTAGAAGATTTTCTCTTTTCTTTCTACCATGATAAAGTTATGAAAAACAACCTGTTTTCCATAATTATTTGAGAATACCGCTCACACAACCTTTACCAAATGTTTTTAGAGGATGAATTCCATTATCATGAAACAAACACATACATTTTAAGCATTAGGCAAACCTCTGAAAAGTCTTTTAGTCTCTCCTACTTCCAGGAATTTCTCCCTGAAATATATTTCCCTCACCCGTTTCCACCTGTTCCCTCATTTCCTCTTCTTTCTCTTTTATTCTCTGTTCCCCCAAGGAACTCCTTTTAACATTTTCTGCCAATGTGTTTTCTTATCCCAGTTTTAGTTCATTCAAGATCATACTCATACTCAAGTGCATCCATTAGGATGTGCTCATTAAAAAAAAAAAAGTTATTCACTTGACAACACTTCTGTAAATACCACTTAAAATAACATCTTTTTCTTCTCACCCCGAGGACATCTCTCATCTTCAGAGCCCCACCTCCATACCTCTTCTGCCCATCCCCCATGATCTGAAGAGAGTCTCCAAGGATATACTGATCTACATTTTTAAGAACATATTTTAGAACATTGGCCAGAAACATATGGTTAGTAAAATATGTGAGGTTTCCAGGTTTCCACATGTGAGAGATCCAGGCCTTGGGATCTCTGGTTACCATGTGATCCTTCAATGAGGCACTCATACAAAGATGCTGCTGTTCTTTCCAGCACATCTTACAGGTTCTACAGGCAGTTCAGTACCAGCTAATTCTTAAACCCAAGCTTATAAAGATCAAACTCTGCCATTGAATTTCTTATGTAATGGTTGAATTCAGATCCCTGAATTACTAAAAGGGAAACACAGACCACGTGTCTTGATCAATGGTAGTAAACATCTCAGATTACTTCTGTATTACATAAACACTGTGAGCTATATCTATTAGAAACAACAAGAAAAAAAAAGTTCAGAAAAGAGACAATACAATGAAATTGGCAGAATAGTGATTTTTGCAGTCAAGGCTTACAAAACAAAAAGAAAGCTAAACTGAAATAAACCCAAGCCTTAGAACTATTTGTTAGAGTGCAGTGGGCGAAGGCGTGTGTAAAAAGTCCTGACAGAGCCATATTATAGTTCTCTATCGGATTCTTATGCAGGCTGGCATAAAGCTACCATTAATTGCTTGAGGGCTATATAACCCTTTTTTATTGAGTTTATTGAAAAGAGTGTTTGAGAAATGTCTATCCAACTCTGGTGAGCTGAGTAGGTTAAATAAAGCTTAAACAAAGCTTTTTCCATCTCAAGCATCCAAGTTACTCGGCATTTTCAGAATCACAGTGAGACCCCAGAGACAAAAGTCGACAAAACCAGGCCATAAAATCAGGAAGGCATTGAATGTTTGGATTCAGGACTAGACACGGGGAAAATGAAAAGAATGCCTTTAAAATGTGCACTCTCTGCAACAAAGCAAAACCAATTTACGAACATTTTTTTGAGACTGCAGAGGAGGGACATTGTGTTTTCAGAAAGTAAAACAAACCTAAAGTATGTGCAGATCCTTTATGTGTCCATGTTTTCTAGGGCTCCCCATACATATTTCTAACAAGTTGTTTACCTAAGTCTTAAATAATTTCGGGGTTCCTCTTTAATCATGTGGCCACATAAGAACATTGCTGGGACCCTTTCCAAAGCCTTGCTAATTAAGTATCTTTGTCAGTGAGAGACCCAGAAACTCCATCTTACTAACTTCGTACCAAATCTCCTTCTCTATTTCTTAAAGTTTCATTTTATTGACCAAGAATTCTCCTATCAAGAAGTGTGCAAAAAGTTAAATATTAAGTTTCAAGCAAGCATAAGTTTTTGTTCCATTTTTAGAAATTAATAATAAATATTTGATGCTGTCATTTCCAAATTCATCTTATATTTGGGTCAATATAAAACTTACACATACCTCATATTATATTCACTCTAAATATAACATTATGCATATCACTTTCTGAAATGATTGATTCAAATATTTTTATTCCAGATTTCCCTTTTTGTCTAGCTCTAACCCTCTATTTTCTTCCAATTTTGAAGCATAATATTATATATTATTCTAACTTACATCTCTATTTTTAAGATTATAATTTTCTGATCTGTATTAACAAGTTGATACTTTGTTAATTTCATAGATAACGTTATGTTTCAAAAGCAATCTTGGTAGCCACATGGACACCAAGTTATTCGTTATTTTTGAAATGTATCATGCTAAATTTTATAATGATTAGTTTTTCTTTCTTTTCTCATTCTCCCTTCTCATTTCATGGACTTGCAAATATGGGTTAGCTCCTCATCAATATGTAAAGTGAGTCTGAAACACTTATTTATACAAATATATTTTTCTTAACATCAGTCAAAAACAGTAAATGCACAATATCATGTACCCACATAAATTAATCAATACTTTTAAAAGCATTTTATTAAAAAAATATCTTAATTCTTAAAATTTTTAAAAATCAAGTCTTTAAAATTCTACTGTAAGATTAGGTAGATTTTCTCCTATATTTTCTTTCAGGTTTTTGTTGTTATTATTGTTGTTATTTCATTTACCTTTGAATCAAATTGATACTTTAGTTAAAAATCAATCAAACAGGGGCACCTGGCTGTCTCAGTCAGTAGAGCATGCAACTCTTACTCTCAGTTTGTGAGTTCAAGCCCAATGTTAAGCATGGAGGCTACTTAAAAAAAAAAAAATCATTCAAACATTCCCATGTGGATCTATTTCTGGCTATATAGTCTGTTCCTTTCATCCTGAGTCAGCTTAGGTAAGTTTGTGGTTTTAGGAATTTGTACATTTTATCTAGTTATCTAATTTATTGGTGTATAAGTGTTCATAGTGTTCTCTTACAATCTTTTTATTACTGTAAGGTTATTGTAATGTCCCCACTTTCATTTCTAATTTTATTTATTGGTGATTTCCTCTATTTTCTTAGTCCATCTAAACATTTTTCAATTTTGTTGGTCTTTCTAAAGAATCAACTATTGGTTTCATTGATTCTATTGTTTTTCTAGTCTCTATTTTAGTTACCTCCACTCTAACCTAATTTTTTTTTTTTTT
>NW_026057576.1:44258920-44366420 GCF_023721935.1 Panthera uncia
TAAATTGCAGAAAACTCCGTTTCCCAAGAACTTGCCCGTCTTCATATGGGCCCTGGTATCTAATGATTGTTGTTTCACAGTGGCTATTGGTGGGAAAAGAAAATCACACATAAAGCAGAAAGTAAAAAGCACCAATATCTATTAATGGAAGGAGCTAAAAACCATTCACCATACATAAATCCAGGCATATGACAGCCCAATAGATTTAAATGAAAGATCCAGCTCAATGCGAGCCACTTTTTCTTTGTAAATGTAATAAGGTGAGTTAGTAAGAAAAGGGCTGACTAGTATCAACATCTCCTCCTCCCAGCTCCCACACTTGGGATAGAAGCCAACAATACTATTTAAAACAAATAAATTTTAGTAATTTCTAATAAGTTCAGTCTTTGTTTGAAAATATCACATTGAAATACATTCTTGGATGTGGATACATGCAATAAATAGAAAGTAGAGATTCATAGCACTGGAGATGTATCAATCAACTTATCTTTATCTGTTGCCTAATGTAGTAGACAACACTCACAATTAGCATTGTTGAAAGAGCAGCCAAGAACTGGAGACAGGGTTCAAAACAAGTAGCAAGATAGCTTAAGACACTGGATGAATTACCAAAAAATATTTACTGTCTTTCTGGAGCTAACTTTACTTACAGCATTGGATTCCATTTTGGTTTGTCTACTGTGTTTTTTGTTTTCGTTTTTTTTTTTTTTTAATTTTCCTTAATGTTTATTCATTTTTGAGAAACAGGGAGAGACAGAGGGTGAGTGGGGGCAGGGCAGAGAGAGAGGGAGACATAGAATCCGAAGCAGGCTCCAGGCTCTGGGCTGTCAGCACAGAGCCCAATGTGGGGCTCAAACCCACGAACTGTGAGATAATAACCTGAGCCAACGTCGGATGCTTAACCGAATGAGCCACCCAGGAGTACCATATCTATCATGTCTTTTTAAAACATGATACACGTTACATCCTCTCACACACTATACACTTCCCCAGCTGCAATGTAATTGTCTTAAATATTTTCTTTTCCTACATCTAGAATCACACCAAAGTGTGTTACGATTTTTGCTTCCACAGACCTGGAGGCCCTCCAAAGAGAAGGGGTTAGAGCTGTTTCTTGAAGGCTGGATCTCAGGCATGAAAACCTGAGCATTTTCTCCAAATGGCATGGACTGAGGAGAATGTCTGGACTGAGGACATTCAGATGGAGGAAGCCTCAATAATAATTGAAATAGAATTTTTACTTCACTGTGCAGCTTTGTGGTCAGATTAATCGATAATTTTATTTAGAAAAAAAATGTGACTTCTATTGTACCTTACTGGGATTGCAAATTCATATTCAGAATTAAGTTCATAATGCTAACGCTACTTTTAAAAATATGTGTTAAATACTTTACAGATTTTATGTAATTTGAATGATTTCATAGAACTTTTGGTTGGCTCCTGTAGCGTCTGTATAGCTTATAATGCCCTCCACCCATCCCCAACTATGTCCCTGTCCCCACAGAAGGCTTACTAGTCATTTTCTATACTGTGATATTTACCACCCTCTCAGACAGTGGTTCTCAACCTTAGGAACTTAAAAATACTGAGAGAATCACCCGAGGAACTTAAAACTACTGATGTCTTAGCACCAACCCACAGAGATTCAAACTTAATTAGACAAAGTATTTCTAAAATTCCCTAGGTGCATCTAATGTACTGCCAAGATACCTTACTTGCATGTGCTCTGACTTGAGGCAATCAAAATTCTCAGGGAATCTGACTTAGGATAAGAGAAAGAAAAGGGTTGGCTCACTTCGGTGGGTTAGGTCTTATGCTCCTGAATAACAGGGGGAGTCAAGAAGTGAACTAGAGAAACAAAATATGTCCGCAATGAGAAGAAGAAGAATACAGTCACTAGGAGAAGCACAGGGGTGAAAGGAGTAGAGGAACCCTGCAGGAATCAATTTTTGTTACTCCAACCAAAGGAGTCCTGATTCGATGGTTCAGTTCAAAACCTCCCGCTCATTAACCTATAAATACAAATGATGCTGCCACTACAAATGTCACTCATTGCCCAATGGACTCATTTGGCATTTAAACATTTATGCTCTGTGTTTGAATCAATGCAGGCCATTTTACCCAAGATATATAGATGCTAGGTCATAAAAATTGGATATTATAACTAATACTCAAAAGTCCCAACATAGTAGGAATTTGTTGTTGATAATAACTTATTTTGTGATTAAACAGGCTACTTACCTTAAAAATAAAGTTGGCGAGCATTGGTAAGACAAGTAATCTGATTGAAATAAATGAAACATAACATGAAAAGAATACCTGGTATCATATTTTACCTAGAGGAAAATGCATCCATCCCTTTTCTCAATCCCTGCACAAAATGTTGTTTGACTCACAAAACATGAGTTATTCTCTAGATGAATGTGTAAGTCGGGTCACTGTCACCACTTCGAGGGAAGGTGTCTAAGTCGGAACCCTCTTAATACCTGTTCCATGTCCACAACACATTAGAAGAGGCTCAATGAATCTTTTCTTGCTGAAAGTAAAATTTCCTATTCTAAAAAAATTACAAGCTCCTCTGGGACAACAGCTGAGTTTTTCACTTCAGTCATTACATCTAGCACAGTGCTTTGTGCAGAATAGAGACTTTATTAATGAATCTGTTTAAATGAATAGATGAGGATCAGTTCAGCTTTTATATACCACTTGTACATATTAAAGATAAATTTTAGCACCAAGCCTACACATGAGGAAAAGTGATAGTTTTTACAATGCCATTTACAATAACGTTTGAATTTGATTAACATCTCTACTTCCCATATTGTAAAAGTGCAATCCACACACCTTTTATTTGTAATTTACTGTCTTCTAGTAATAGTTTTTGTTCAAATTGTAAATTTGCTAGTCCCAATGAGAACACATGGGAAAAACCTTAAATCATTACCCAATTCCACTGACATCCAAAGACTGTTTGATGCTCTAGTACAAGTCTTACTGGCACAAACATGTGAAGACAGAAGACAAAAATGTGTTTGCAATGGTCACATAAACATTTTAAGCTTTTATTAGGGAAAAATCATGTTTTGTTAATTCAGTGAAATGATTTCTTTTGACAGAAAAAAATCCATTTTCCATTCTCTTGGGAATGTTTAGAATATTAACAGAGATAGTAACCCAATATTTCTTCAAATGCAGCATTTTGGATTGATGAAAATGTGTATATATTATTAAACGATATTGGAACTTCAAAGTTTTTAAAGACATTTTTTTCCAATGATAGAGATCGAAAGCAAAACACTAAGTTAGAGTTACAAACCTACACTCTCATAGATACGGGAATAATATATTTTGTTCCATCACCATGTCTACTTTACATTATTCAGCACAAAGCTTTGTGAAATAAGAATCATGGGAATATAAGAATATAAAGGAAAAGGGTACAAATAACAGCTTCATAAACTGAGAAATGTACATAAATAAATCATGTATATGTGGGCAGTTTGCTTAGCTGGCAAGAAACAAAATATGGAAAATCTGCTTGTTAAACAATAACTACAGAGTGTGCTTTTATGATGTTTTTCACCACAGTAATTCATATTAGAGATAGAAGCAGTTGCATGTTAAATAAAATCATTGAGCATTGTTCCCCTCGCATTGCAAAGAGCTGACTTATGTTGTTTTTAGATGCCTCCCATTAGAAAGTAAATATTCCTTCAATGCTATGCATTTCACAAAATTTAATAAAGACGAACTGTAAATAAAGTCACAGGGAGATTTCAGACAGTTTTATTAGGAGATTGTTGAAAAGAAAAAAGAAAATTAAATACAATAACAGTAAACGTGGTTCTCACATTGAAACCAGGCTCAAAGAACTAGGCTACCATAGAAAAATTTCCAATTCTTGCATTATGATGTAAAAACAGATTTTTGTACAGATTTTGTACAACAAAATTCGTAATAACCTTTTATCATTTTTAGAAAACTTTAAATATATAGATAAAAATAGACAATTTTCATAGGTCCTACATGAAGATGAGTATGTTCTGTTCCAAGGGCTTGCATAGAGCGCAAATGTGGTTATAATATAGAACAACTAGACATTAATATTTTTAGGATTACAAAAGCATGGAAACCATAAAATGGGCACAATTTTACTTGTTTATACGAAAAAAAACCCAAAACAAACAAATTTCAAACCAACCTGTATAACTAAAAAAGGAAAAAAAAAACCCTTAAGTTACAGACTTAAAATAACATTTCGTGAATTGTAATATTTACAACATGTTAGTAAGATTTTCTCTTAACATATAGCTGTAGCTTCTTTCTTTAATCCTTGCTAAAATTCCTTTTATATCAAACCAAACACTAAAGCATTCTCAAAGGTCTTGAAAGTATGCATTTTAAAACTATTTAACCTACTTAACAGGTGACTCTATGCAAGGAGCAGAGCAATGGCTGATTCTACTACTTAGGTTCAGTTGTAGGCTTTTTTAAAAAATCTTTTAAAAAATGTATGATTCAAAAGCTTGCCACAAGTCCCTCCAATTGTAAGTGTTGTAATCCTTTAAAGACTGCATCCAGGGAAAAGCAAGAAATACAGACAAGGAATAGAATCTCTTGTGCTCAAACAACAAAAGATGGTTATGGAAGAACTATGCATAGGAAACCAAGTTTCTACAAAGCATTTACTAACAGTATTTTAAATAAAAATATTGCTCCCTTTCAAGCAAGCTAAAATAGGAACTGTATACATAACTTTATTATTGTATTAAAAAATGGACTCAGCTGGTTAATAGTGAACTACACAAAAGAAATATGTCCCAGTATTGCAAGGAAGACCTAAAAACTATAGAAGCTTAGTGCCAGAGTATCTACGGTGTTAATTTTTCTTCACCGAATAATTAATACCGAATTAGAACTATCTTTAAACATTTTTAAGCTAGTTTTCTTGGACATTTAGGATTTTGCTATTTATGGTAATAAATAATGTTATGATCATAAAATCTTAAGATGACAGCAAAATCATAAAATGTACAGTGACTGTACTGATTCATAATATCAGTCTTTAAAGGTGTAACTCCAGATTAGTAAAAACAAAGAGAAGGTAACTTCAGTGGGTAATAAGCACTGTTTGCAGCTTTACTTCCAGTTATCTGCACAAAAGTGAAAACACATACTGTAACTTTCAAAAAGACAGTGAAAATAACACATAGGCACCCTTCCCTCTGACCGGGGCGGGGGGGGGGAAGCACAACACATTTTAACTTTATCACTCAGCGCTACATGGTATTGGACTGATACATCAAGGGTTTGTTAGGTTTTGTTTTTCAGCAACATTAACATAATATGACATTAACATATAAAAATATTTCTGGTGTTTTGATTTACTGTTCAGCCACAATCCATTCTCAATAGTGCAGTTTGGGGCACTAACTAGGGTTCAATATACAAATAAAAGTGGCTGACACAGAGTTCTGATGTCACCAGATGCTTAAGATCTCATTCATTAATACTGTGACTCCAGACAAATATTTACATGCCTGCATGCGTTAAAACCAGAAAGATGTCTTTCTGACTAACAGGGTGACAAAACATATTTTCTAAAATTCTCATTTTCCTAAACTCTAGTATACTACTGCATACATAATACCTTCCTTGTATGTTTTATGTTTATATACTGTACATGTGACCAACAGTTTGAATAAGAAGCATCATTATTATTTTAAATTCTATATACCACTACCAGTTTGGAATGAAAACATGTTACATTTTTTTTTTTTTTTAAGAAAAAAGACCTTCAGTGAAACCTTTTGGCTTATATTCAATGCTTCTTTTCAGATATGCAAAATGTTATTTCACTGGGTTGTTGTCAACATCCATTTGTTGGTCTTTTGGAATATGTGAAAAAAATCTTCAGGAGAAAACCCACAATTAGTTTAAAATCAAATGTAATAGAATATTACTCTTTGATTTATTGATTTTTTTGTGTTTTTTTTGTTTTTTTTTGTGTTTTTTTTTTGTTTTTGTTTTTGTTTTTGTTTTTGTTTTTTTTTTTTTTTTTTTAGGAATCCTCTATGCCCCCTACAAGTTCATTTCCAAGTGTTCTTGCTGGTTTCTGGAGGACATAATTCTGTAAGTCTGGGTGACCACTGCTACAAGAGTCTCTTGATGTGCTCAGATACAGAATTTTCAGAGGAAGAAAATGGTTCATTCCATTAAAAAAAACAAAGCTAGGTCTTATTCAGACCTGTCTTTAACTCAGTATACAAGTGTCCAGCAGCAAAGTTGCAGTTATTAACTGTAAGAAGTTGATACTTGTACATTTACAAACATTCTCAGGTCTCTGGTATGAACCACAGGTGAAAATCAATGGAGGAAACTTTGTAGAATACTTAAACTTTTAAAGAACATTAATACACAAAATTGAGGAAGTTCCCGTAAAAGGACTTTATTTTTTCTGAACTTTCAAATGACGAATGTCTGCAAAGTTCTTTACTATAACATGGAATTTCTTCAACAGGAAAGATTCAGTACATGACAGTAGTTTTCAAATACAGTCTTCCATCTAAAAATGAACAATAAAAAATAATTAATTACATGACATTTGGGAGACAAATGTGAATATAATAGCTAAGTAGGCTGCTATAAAATTTGTGTATCTTATTCTATCTTCATTTGTTTAGGAAGTAACATTTTTTCACATATTCTCAATGTTAATTTCGAAATTACATGGAGTTTATGTGATCAAAAAGAATACAGAGTTTCTCATAAATATATATTTGCTATTTTGATATCAGTTCCAGAGCACTCAGAAAATAAATAAGAGTGTGTGTGTGTGTGTGTGTGTGTGTTACTCATATGCAAAGCTAGTTGATTTCTGTTGAATGACAATTACTTCCTCCAAGCTTGCAGAAACAAAGCCTCTCTGAATGCACTCAGGTGTATCTCCATCAAGAAAAACTAAGCTCCCATCATACTCCTTAGCAGTGTTGTTAAATATACCATGTAATGTAACAATTGTGTACATTTGTTGCTATTTATATGAAAGCCACCTAGGTTATTTCATCACTATCAATGAGCTATATAGTCTTTCCTCCTTGAAATGAAATTAACCAAATAATTAAATGGTAAGATGGAAATACATTACTCAACTTTTACCAACTGAGAAACTCACAGTCATGTGGAAAAAGAAAAGCAAGTCAAATATTGGACACATTCAATAAACACATTTGAATGAAGCAAAATAAGAAACGGGAAATTAAAAATCCAGAGGAAAAAAAAAAACAAAATGTAAACTCATTTCTCAACTGTAACACCCTCTAAACTGCCAACATTGTGGTGTGGACTAAACTTTGGATGTATAGTGAAACCTTGGATTGCGAGTGACCTGTTCTGCAAGTGTTCTACATGACCAGCAAACATTTCTAATAAATTTTAACTTGATAAATGAGTGATGTCTTACAATACCAGTAGTATGTGACACTGAACGTCACATGATCACAAATGAGGCAAAGGTTCTTGAAATTCGCTTTGATATACGAGTGCTTTGGATTACAAGTATGTTTCCGAAATGAATAACGCTCACAAACCAAAGTTTTACTGTATTTATAGAAAATATATCTAAATTCCAAGTTTTAAGACCTACAGTAGAAGGGAATCTGAAAATTTTCCAAGCATTTTTAAAAATGCATATTGCCATGTAAATGTTTGAAAAACGACTGATAACTTCAAAAGCTGAAATATAAGGAAACAGAAATCACCTACACTAAATCCAGCAAATAGAAATATATAGTCCAAATATTTGCAGATCCTCATCTTTAACACTAAGCTAATTGCATTCTCTCACATGACCTGTAGTAGACATAGTAATCAGTAAGGAACTTAAAACCAATGTTAGTTTTTTACTTAGAAATATTGGTGTGCCCAAATTTCTACAGCCCTACTATGTTTTATTTTAGCCTAAATTGTCAGTTGTACCTCTCAGATGTCACAGACTCTGTTTTGTTCATTGATACATCCCAATAACCTGGCACATGTTCAATAAACATGTGTTTGAATGAATGAATGAATCAGAGACAGGTTTTGTGAGATTTACACAAAATAGATATTGAAATAAATCACATAAATATAAATACATATTTAACTTATTATACTGTTATCATTTAAAATCCACCATTTGCCTGGCTCAGTCGGTTAAGCGTCTGACTTCGGCTCAGGTCATGATCTTGCGGTCCGTGAGTTCCAGCCCCGCGTCGGGCTCTGGGCTGACAGCTCAGAGCCCGGAGCCTGTTTCGGATCCTGTGTCTCCCTCTCTCTCTGACCCTCCCCCGTTCAAGCTCTGTCTCTCTCTGTCTCAAAAATAAATAAACGTTAAAAAAAATGTTTAAAAAAATAAATAAATAAAATAAAATCCACCATTTGCCTTCAGCAACATGCAAAAGAATGTCCGTGAGATTACTCTCATACTGGCTATTTTTTTGTTGTTGTTATTTATCTATTATTTATTTATTTATTTAGAGTAAGAGAGAGAGAGCATGTGTGCGCGCTCACACCCAAGCAAGCCAGGGAGGGGCAGAGAGAGAGGGAAAGTGAATCCCAAGCAGGTCCCATGCTGTCAGCACTGAGTCCAAAGTGGGGTTCAATCCCACAAACCATGAGATCATGACCTGAACCAAAATCAAGAGTTGACACATAAACTGACTGAGTCACCCAGGTACCGCCCCCCACACCCCATACTTGCTAATTTCTAATACGGTGTATCAAGTATTGGCTGCCTCTGTAAAATCAATCCAGTTAAACTTTAATAATAATATTTACTTGGAAGTCTCTAAATAATCAATCAATAATCATGTATCAGCAAACTTTAATATATGAAACATATAATAATGACAATGACTGTCTGTTCCCCATAAGTAGTATACACATTTGGATATATGATATAATCTGAGATTCACCAATGCAAATATATTATTAATCCAACTGAACACTATTTTTGAACAATGACTTAAAGGCATACAAAACTATGCTGGATAATCCTCCTAGATATGCTGTCTAAAAACATTTTACCTCCTGGCCTGTAATGATAATCTTTCATTACTAAATATTACTATAACTCAGAAGTAGCTATTACACTATTACAGCAAATATAGAAATTTCCTAAATCAAATATTAATCAAATACCAATATCAAAACCATAACATTTTGATGAAAATTTCTTTCTAAGTAAGGATATGACAGTACTATATTAACAGATTATAAAATATTTATTGTTTTTGCATGGAACATGGTGTGATTTCTTCTGTTTGCTTGGCTCGATTACAGCCACCTCTGAGACAAAACTAATTTTCTCACTTACATCATACATAAATATACCATCTATATACACATTATATATATATATATATATATATATATATATATATATGCAACTTTCTAGTTTCAGTTTAGCAGGAGTTTCTAATAATTACTTTGTAAATAATCTGAATAAACTTGGTATTATAAAACAAGCTAAAATTTCAGCCTTTCATATACTTAGTACAATGTGGCTAACAATTGGACACTTTTATTTTTTTTTAAGTTTTTTTATTTACTATTGAGAAACAGAGAGAGACAGAGCATGAGCATGGGAGGGGCAGAGAGAGGAGACACAGAATCCGAAGCAGGCTCCAGGTTCTGAGCTGTCAGCACAGAGCCTGATGCAGGGCTAGAACTCACAAACTGTGAGATCATGACCTGAGTCGAAGTCGGACACTTAACTGACTGAGCCACCCAGGCGCCCCACAATTGGACCTTTTTAAAGATAACTTTGATCCTAATGATTTTTTACTACATAAAGCAACATACATTTTATAAAAATCTAGCAATAGAGGATTCAGAAGCAACCTAAAAAGCAGAGTACTAATATTTTTACCAAAGTTTCTAATTCTTAGCCTTTAATTACTTTATCCCTACTTTCTCCTTTTAGCTATCTCATCATTTCTGCTATGTAGTCAATTATGTTGAGAGTATCGTTCTCATTCTTACTTTAAGGAAACACAAAACAAAACAAACAAAAAAACACAATGTTTCCTAGCATTCCAGCATTAGATATTTGGACAAGAGACATTCTCAACTTCCTCCGAATTCAAATATCTAGTATTTTCCTCTCTAATCTTATCTGTTACCATTCTCTCCTCACTCCATGACCGTGACTCTCCTGTGCATTCTATGACACACCAAGCTCTGTGCTGTGTTGGAGTATTTAGTCCTGTTCTTCTTTTCAGAAACCTAGAAGATAAGTACTTCCTCCTTCCCTGATTCCCTTCCTGCTCTCTTCTATGGAACTTCTCTAAACACAGAGCTCCTATTTATTCTCCAGTACAAACATCCTAGGAATTAAATCCATAATACTTGACTCACTTGGAAGTTGCATTTGGGAGCCTACTACATGGTGAGATCCACACAAGCAGCAGCCCATCAGTATTACTCCCATCAGTATTAGAATGATAGTGTTCAGCATGATGCTTGCCTTAAAAGTTTAAAGCAATCCCACATGTTAAACTTTTGGGGAAATGAATCAATATATTAACATAACAAAAATAATTATCTTTGGCATGCTAGAAATTTCTTTCTTATTTTTTTATCTTTTTAAAGTAGATTCCATGCCCCATGTGGGGCTTGAACATATGACTCCAGGATCAAGAGGTGTATGCTTTATCAACTGAGTCAGCCAGGTGCCCCCAGGATAAAAATTTTAAAGTCTATCTGAAACCAAATTTTATTTATTTTTATTTTTTGAAACTTTCTTTTCAATTTTATTTATTTATTTTGAGAGAGAGAGCACGGACACAAGATGAGGAGGGGCAGAGAGAGAGAGAGAGAGAGAGAGAATCCCAAGCAGGCTCCACGCCGTCAGCACAGAGCCTGATGCAGGGCTTGATCCAAAGGACTGTGAGATCATAACCTGAGCTGAGATCAAGAGTTGGGCACTTAACTGACTGAGCCACCAGGCACCTCTGAAATTAATTTTAAAATTAAACTATATTTATTTAAAAGTATAAAAGAAATAATAATTTTGTAAGCATCTTTACCATAGATCATATACGAAATATATTTATAAAAATTATATCCATTATATTTATGTGCTCAGTATCTGATCTACTATAATTCCATTTTTAATAAATGACTCCTTGCATTTTTGACTAATGTTCCTAACAGATGGACAAATGCATCAAGCATTAAAGATGCCAGCTATAAAACAGACCCCACCTGCCACAGTTAAGGCAGTTTCATGATTAAATAATACGTAGGCCTCAGAGATTATCTGCCTTAGAATTAACTGGAAGCAGATATACACCAGGCAAAGACAGACCCTGAAGAGTAACTCACTCTCCTTTTGCCTGCAAAGCTTAACTTTCAAATCAGTTCTACTTTATGATTTTGTCACATTTATTGAAACATACTTACAGATAATTCAAAGTCTGTAAGGAAAAAAAAAAGTTTTAACTAATTTTATATTGTTCCAGAGAAGTTAAACTGGTCTGCAATCCACAGCAAACAGCCCCACGTGTTATGTACCCAGAGAGCTAACAACAGGCCTCTGAATTATGGGACCACAGGTCTATCTCAGGCTTTTGATAACAAACCACCTGAGTGAAAGTAGAATGGTGAGGGTGCTAGGAAAGATATATGGGCCCATAATTCAAACTGACTATGTTTTTATGTTATATAATAATGGTTTCAATACTTCCCTTCCTTGAGTCTTGAAACAGCACACAAAGCCATGGGGCCATAGAGAAGGCCCTACAAAAACGAGCTACCAAATGAAGGTCATTATGATTGCTGGAGTACTTCCACAGCTAAGACTTTGTTATGCAGAGGTGTGTGGTTTGATCTGCAAACTCAGAGGTCTAATTTATATATTTTGTTTTAAGGGCTGCCCTTTGTGCATTCTACTCACCTTCTAACTAGATAACCTCACACCTATCCACCCTTTCTCATATTGTATTTATCTATTTCTACACGTGGTGACCACGGAAAGATAGTTTTCTGTTTCTTCCTGATGCTGCGCCAGGTTTACCAAACAATTATTCCTTGATATCTCGAATGGATGAGAGCTTTTCTTTAAGATCACCTAAATTAGCAATAAAGGAAATGATGATTATTATTAGCATAGTTAATATTTTCTGAGCACTTGTGTTCAAGGCACTTACAGATTTTAACTCTAAACTTCCCAACAACTGAACATAATAGGTCTTCTCAGTGCCTTTTAAAAGTAGGCTACTAAGCTTGAAAAACTTAAGTCTCTTGCACATTTTCACAGAGCTTGCAAGTAGTGATTTGATATTTGTGTGAATCCAAATTTCACATCCATTCCACTATGTCGCTTCCCTTTAATAAGCAATTGGACCCTCACTGGAGGAAATACAATGTCTCTGACTTGTAGAGGTAAGAGATTGAATCTCAGTACCATCAGCCTTCCTGCCTTGTGGATCTATTCCTCGTTGTATTCCCCAAGACAGGGTCTTTCTTTTGGTGTGCAGAATTTCAACTGAATAAATTGAAACAAGAACTAGAATTCTGACGGTTTGATTTAAAAAAAAAATCCTCCTTTAACACTATGATTATTTGCTTTTGTATGGGAGTTTGATATGACAGAAAAATCATCAAGCTACACTTTGTGCATGGGAGTACTTAATTAAAAAGTCTGTTCTAATTAAGAGCATTGGGGAGTAGGGAGTGAATGAAACGATTTAAATTACAAATTCCTAATAGTTCCAAAGTTCACTGTGATTTGATGCTTACAGCTATAATTTGGTGTGTAAGAAATTATCTACATCACAGAATAGTTTACTGCAGGTGTAAAGTTTTGTATGATATTTATCGTTACAATGAAGATTTAGCTCTATAGATAATGAGTTAAATTTTTAAAAATTCCTTGTAAAAATGGGTCTCAGGTTTTAATAGTAAAGTTGAAGCCATCAGATCAGATCATTAAGCAGATAGTATATACCATTAAATGTATTATTTGCTGTGGTTGAGGAAGAAATAGGGAATCTGTCACAAAATTTCCAATTTTGGTTTGTTTTGTGTTCATGTATTAATTTTACTGTCTTGATATAATGTTTTTGCAGGTATTATTATATGCAGTTATTGGAAATATCTAATACATATAGACAGACATAGAATTTTGCTTTATTTCTACATATATTCTAAAGTTAGAGTATTGAATAGCTTGATCATTTATTTTTAAAACTAACAAAACTTGTTCAATAACAATGACATTATATAATAAGATTTTATACTAGAAGATAGCATACAAGTTGGAACAATTTCAAATTGCTTAGTTGGGTGACACCAGAAATCCAATTCTTTCATTGTATGAAAAAGGGAGTCTGCTAGTGAAAGGTATTGTATAACGTGCAAATAGATATATATTCTAGTTTTGAATAGAACTCCCTTGCAAATATCCACAAGGATCTCTTACATGTTTTTTTTTTGCACAAAGGGCTTAATAAATTACATTTCCTGTTAGGAAGTAGCTTTATTAAAAATGGCATCTATTTTTTTCAAAACTTATATCCAGACACCTGTAATCTAACAAAATTTGCTGCTTTCACAAAACAGTTGTATGTACACATATCTCACTACTCCAGAGCTGAGGAAAATATTAACATGACAGAGACAAACATCTAAGATCATGTATCCAGAAACTTTAATATTTACTTAAAGACTATTAGGTTAATATTAGCCCTGAGCCTCTCTCAACATCATGTCTTAATCATACAAAGTAAGAGAAACCAAAACAAGTGATGAAAACAAATGTTAATGATTCATGTGATATTTGATAAGACAACGAGAGGAAGTCAAAATAAAAGCAAACAAACAGGAACAGATGGGAAGGATCTTTGTCAAGTCATAACCCCTCTTCTAAAACCCCCAAAGGAAGAAGCTAATTAAAGAAAATATTGTTTCTTGCTTTTTTTTATAACTTTATATTTAGAGTAAGAACATTCTGCGACTGCTAAAGCAAAGAAGCAGAGACACAAAGTCTACATTTACATGAGAAATATTTTAAGAGAGATTGATGCTCAGCAGAGGCCCTTTTATGAGAGGATTCTGAGTAAATATCATTTCTTCTCATGAAAAGCAGTTAACTAACAGTCCAAGAAATTTCCAGAAGTTATATTGAAGGTTGTATTCAAATATAATTAAAGAGTAAAAACTGAAAAATTTACATCAGATTTTGAATTTTATGTAACTCGGGGTTATGGCTGCATAACGTAAGGCCCACAGAGTTGGGTCAAAGTGAGAGAGAACTAGACCCCAGATCCTTTTGGAATGCTTTCTGCATAAGTACCTAGTGCTATTCTAGAGAGTGGGCATGGGCTGTGTATACAAGAGCACTGCAACAAGTGTATTCTGTCTATACAAGCCAGATATACTAGTACAAGCTGTAGGTAATATGCTACCTAAAGAAACAATATGGCCCAGCTCATTAGAAATCAGAGCAGATAATATCATGTTTATTACTAGGCTAGTATGAAGTAAAGCTCTTGATTGTAGTTAATAGTGATGACAAGGGGCGCCTGTGTGGCTCAGTTGGTTAAGCTTCTGGATTCGGCTCAGGTCATGATCTCAAGAGTTCCTGAGTTCCAGCCCCAGCCCCACACTGGGCTCTCTGCTCTCAGCGTGGAGCCCGTTTTGGAACCTCTTCCTCCCTTTCTCTATGCCCTTTCTCTTTCTCTCTCCCCCTCTCTCAAAAATAAACAAACATTTTAAAAAATGACAAAAAAGTACAATCAAAAACTGCTTTTATATATTTCTCAGTTTCCTTCAAAGAAGAAAGTAAATGACAGACCGCAGTCTAGTTTAAAACATGTTCTTAGAAGATCATCTAAAGCTATAATATATAGATTTAAAGGTAACTAAGCTTTAGTCAAAGATAATAAAAGGGAAACTCTGTCCATTCCTTGTGAAGGAATTTTGTATCAGACTTTAGGTAAGCACAAGAATCAAGGAGGGACCCAAACTTTGGCAATTCAACAACTTGAAGCAGGTAGAACTGGACTGTAGGTTTTGTGTGGCTAGAAAGGATCATCATTGGGCAAGCTGGTCTACTCACAACATCCTTTCTAAATAGGATGCTAAATAGACAAACCAGTAATGAAAGCTGGGCTGAAAATATGCAGGGAAGGCATCTGAAGATCTACAGATAACTATGGTTAATCTCCGCTGGCTTGAAGTTATTTAGTCAACTCCAGCCCTAGGCAAAATACTTTCCCAAATGGCTAGATCAGCTTAAAATATTTCATTTCCTCTGAGAAGTGACATTCTTGCTGTCTGTATCTTAAAGAATAGGCTCTGCCTGAATTTTAGGCTCAGTGATGATGTTGATGCTCTCTGTGGACAAAGAAGAATTTGTTATCAGAGATTAAGATAATACTGCTTTACTGGATGCTAAAGGTCTTTTATTCTGCAACTCAAGAATCTTCCCCAGTTGGGGTAGAAATCTGGACCCTGTGGTTCCATTAACTGATATCTATGTAGGAGCTCAATGTTCTTAAAACCATACCTCCATGACCACAACTAAACAAAATTGATTAAAAAATCATCATCATCAATTGTCTGCTGCTTATCTATGCAACAGGGAACAGGCCATTCTGTACTTAATGTTAAGAAATCATCCCTCTGACAAAATGTTTTAACCATGAATAATCAGCCTATACTCATGGAGAGGGTTTGGATCCCATATATTGTATTACTAGAACCTAAGTGTTGTTACAGCTGCGAGTCATAGGATTCAAACTTGTCCCCTCAAGTTGCTTTTACTATGTCAACACTTAAAAAGCTTCGCTATCCTAGGGGCACTCGGGTGGCTCAAATAGTTATGTGTCAGACCCCTGATTTTGGCTCAGGTCAAGATCGTAGAGTTCGTGAGTTCAAGCTTCATGGTCCATGGGTTCAAGCCTTATGTCGGCCTCTGTGCTGACAGTGTGGGGACTGCTTGGGGTTCTCTCTCTCCCTCCCTCTCACTCTCGCACCCTTTCTCTTTCTTTCAAAATAAATAAGTAAACTTTTTCTAAAAAAATTTTTAAAAAAGCTTCACTATCCTAGAGAAATTGATTAAACTCTGGCTATAATATCCTTAATAACAGATAACATACCATATGATGTTGTGTATTTCTAGTAACTTGAACATTGCCTGGAATCTGGAGAGAACTATCAAATTAAGATCACAAAATGAGGGGAAAATCATATGCCCCTGAATGCATACCTTGAGAAAAATATAGTCTCATGTGGGTGGTATATTGGCTTAGAATATATAAGCTGAGCCTACTCATGAGGAACTATCAGATGAAAATGATAAACATTCTATTAAGACTGTATTCTTCCAAATGTCAATTTTATAAATTTTTTAAAGTCCAAGGAAGAGCTCAAGATCAAGGAGACTAAAGAGGAAATAACAACTAAATAGAATATGTGATACTAATTTGGATTCAGTAATGCTGTAAAAATGCTATAAAGGACATGACTGGGTCAAAGCACAAAATTAGAATTTCAACATCAGATCAAATAAGAGTAATGTGTCAATGAAGTATTCACTGAGATGATAATTATACTGTGTTTATGTATAAGAGAACACCCTTATTTTTAGTAAATACTTCCTATGTATGGGTAAATATAGCAGGTAAAGGGTCACGATGTTTACAATTTATTCTCAAATCCTTCAGAAAATACTATACAAATAGAAATAATTATAAAGCACATGAGACAAAGTATCAACAATAGATGAATCTTGGTAAAGGACATACGAGAGTTTTAATAGTTTTTTAAAATTTTTCTGAAAGTATGGTTTCCTTTCAAATACAAGTTAAATAAATAAAATAGTTTGTCTAAATGATACAAAGTTTTAATACTTCACTGATACCAGCTATTTGTTAATAACTCATTGAGGATATACACTCTCCACTATCCACATATACTATTTCACTGATTATGTAGAGAGTATTCTCATAGTAAATATTTTCTGCTTAACAACCAGGCTTTTGAGAAATCCTATTCAAGTATTAGATAGTAAGACGACACTTAGTGATTTTGTTAATAGAGTTCCCCCAAACACCAGATTCAGTTTCATGAAACCTACTGGACTGAGGGTGTGGACATAAGCTGGATTCTGGTCTATTGGTCCATTATGTTTTAATTGTAAATTTACAATTGTGAAGTTTATGAAGTCTGCTTAACTGTATTACCTGTTAGGATTATGCATGCTAATGTGCATTTGTTGGTATAAGGAAAGTACTGTTCTGATTAGCTGTGTTTGAAACACAGTTTATTTTTTTAAAGTTTATGAAAAACAAAAAAAAGGAGAACACAAACATCTTTAAAGTTTTGTTTCTGTAAACAAAGAAAAATTATATTGCTGGTAGGTCTACTTTGGTAAAGTATTTGTGTGTGTGTGTGTGTGTGTGTGTGTGTGTGTGTTCTAATTAAGCATTCATTAGTAAGAAGTGGGAAACCATCACAGTGGTTAATGTACCAGCAAGTGAGAATGGGGTGCTTTGTACTTGGGTTACCTTGTCCTGATTTGGAAGGTGAGACCTCCCAACTTCAGCAAAGTAAAGCACAGTAAAAATCTCTCATTACTTTCTCCATTCTTCTATTCATTTCTGGAATAAAGACTAAGACACAGGTATGTAAGGAAATAATCATTTGAGGGCATATATGAACCTGAAGGATGAGTGGATAAATTATCTACTATGCTTAATTAAAACAGAAAGTAGGAAAAAAAAGTGATTTTATTTGATAAAATAAGATATTGAAGGAAAGGGAAATGGGTCTTTTAAACCAATCATTTGTATCCTTCAGAATTGCAAGACACAGTCAAAACCCTCAGTGAATAAACTGTTTTCAGAATAAACTTACGTGTTATCTCTGGGGGAAAAAAGGTGACAGAAGAACAGCGTTTGCAGACCCTAGTGAGTTTAAGTTTGGAGGGAAAAATCATCTTTCTTTTAGAAGTTTAACAGTTACTATTTTTTCCCATTTTCTCTAGCATGACTAAATAAGCTATTTTAATAAAGTTATATTTGTTTAGGGAAGCACCTGTAAGTGAATTAAGCTGTAAATCTCTAGAGCTTTATTTAACACATTTATACAATCTGAACCAAAATATGGGTCTAGTGCTAAACTTGACAAATGACAACCTTACATGACAAAGTCTCAAATTTTTTAAATAAATATGAGAACTATTTTAATGAAAGAAATGACACTTTTGTGGAGAACAGCTTTTCTTTATATCTTATCTAATAGAATTATCAACTGTTATTTAGACAGTAGGTGGGTAAGAACAGTAACATGTTATACAAGAATTATTAAATAATGTAAACCTTAAAGGCACTAAATTTCAAAATTAACCCACAAAAGATCAACCCAGAGAAGTGTAAAATTATATTAAAGAGACAGACTAACAAACAGACAAGAAAATGTGTTGACAGAATGATCATACCTAAAGAAAGAATGTGAAAGTCGATAAGAGTGTTTGTCTAGAAATGTAGCCTAGAGAAAGCAGTTAATCTGGCAAGTTTTACAAATGCTCATGAAAGCACCTACCAGGGATAAAGTTCCCTTTAAAGATTGAGGTACACATCTGATCTACCTTTAGATATGTTTTGTGTCCACAAAATATTTGATTATATAATACTCCTTGTTCCAATCCCAATCTTGCCAGATAATGCGACAATCTTATTTTCTGCATGCATAGTCACTTTGATAGGAATCTATTAAGATGGCCAATAATGCATCCTGCCTCCTAATATTCTCATACTTGTGTGGTCCCTGTCTCCTTTAAGTGTGGGCTCTACCTAGGGACTTGCTTCTGATGAAGAGAATATGGCAAAAGTAAAGGAAAGTCACTTCCAAGATTAGGTCATAAAAACCGACTTTCTTCCTGCTGGCAGGCTCTCTCTCCTTCTCTCTCTGGATCTTTTCACTTGCTCGATCTACTGAAGCAGGTTGCTGTGTACTGAATTGCTCTATGGAAAGTCCTTGTGGCAAAGAGCTGATGGTGGCCTCTGGCCAATAGCCAACAAGGGAACCGAGGCCCTCGATCCAACACTCTTGAAGACAGGAGGCATGCCAACAGCCATGTGAGAAAGCTTGGAAGTGGATCCTGCCTTAGTTGAGTCTAGAGAAAACTGCAGCCCCTTCCAACATCTTATTGTAGCCTGGGAGAGACCTCAAAGCAGATGACCCAACTAAGCTATTCCCAAATTCTCTCGAGATAATAAATGTTGTAAACCACGAGGTTTAGAAATAATATGCTGTGCCACAGTGCATAATTAATACTCCTTTCTTTACAAGGAAGATGTGCTGGTCAATGTCACAAATAAATACTTTGGTTCTGTGACTTACAGTGTTTTAGTATAGTACCTCAGTTTGCTTTCTTCTGGAACACAGAAAAGATTGATAACCCAACTCTGGGTCATTTTGAATTCACCAGGCCAAATGCCACTTTGTGAGTTCTCTTGGAAGGTTGCCTATACTTCAGAGAAATAGCAGAACCAACCTGCATGTTTGCCAGTACAATATTGTCTTACAACACCAAACTAATTTTTAAAAAACTCTGACTTGCTACTAATGAAATGGATTATTCTATACCGCAGAATATTTTTACATCTTTAGAGGATTTGTTTAGCCTTTTAAAACTCAATATTGTATGTATGTATATCCATATCCATATATATATAAATACACATTAAATATGTATATCCTCTGTTAAGTAGAAGTAACTTTACTTATATTACCTTAGGGCAATTTGATTTACTGGGAATGAAAAATAGGTTTTCCTTAAAGATTGATGATCTTATTTCATGATGTATGGTGGCCTCAGAAATAAAAATGATAATTGTCAATAGTCTAATTCTTGTAACAAACTTGTCTCAGAATAATAGTCATTGTATCAAATAGTTGACCTAATGTGACAGAACCAACCATCCCAGGAAATTGTAAAGCTCCATACTCCTGAAGCTATTACCATTTAACAAATTACCAAAAAAGAAAAAGGACCAAAAGAAACAAAAAAGATTCTAGATCTCTCTATTAAAGGCACTTGGAAAGATACGAGATTGAAGAAGAAACCAGACAACCTTTTTAATGTCCCTCCAAACTTTTGATTCAGTAGTGGTGATGGGCTAAGTTCAATTTTGATTAAACCTGGTATCTTGCAATATTCGAAACTGTTGTTTATCATACTGCATGCTTCCCAAGGAAACAGACATAATTCTTTTTGCAAACTGATCAGGAAATATCAACAAAACCAGCCACAAACAATGACAAATGTAAGCCAATAAATGCTTTCTAAAGTGGAAAACAATGAGAAAACAAACAAAAACGACAAAATGTGCTATCACAAAAATATGCAATGCTAATAGATAACTTTACATTTTATGAATTGCCTCTGTCTCTAGACACAAAGAATTTCAGGACACATTTGAGCACTCTGGACTGACTTACAATTTATGTTTAAGTTCCAATTTGTTCTCAGCATATATTAAATTCCATGAGATTGTCAAATTTCTTTAATTCGATTTCAAAAAATAAACACAAAAAAGTCTACAAATAAACATTTAAAGTATAATGTAATAAATGTGCATATATTTAAGAAGAAGATAAATGCTGATATATGTATATTTCATGCCTAGTGTCAAATTCTGCCCTGGGTCATGGTAACACAGGCCACTAGTTCCATCACAATTAATAGCTTGTGGCTGTGGCCACTGTCAGTATTTCCTTATTTTCCCATCACTACCAATTGTGACATGAATAAAATTAACTTATATGTCACCATGTAGATCATTACATCCTGAATTAAGGTTAGACTTCTAGAAGCATTATGAATTTAAGGAACTCATCCAGGCTTATGTCAAAACTGCTTTATAGTAAAATCTTTATTTTCCCATCAGAGAAACTATAGGTTATTTTTTTAGGACTAATTCACAGTTACACTTAGATAATACCAAATTGCTCAGCCAAAAATGCCTAATTTTATCTTAATATCCTTGATTAATTTCCATTGGGCAAACCTCAGTTCTACCTCTTTTTAAGGAAACCTATTTGTAAGCCTTAAGGATATTAACTTGTAAGACTTGATTAATAAATACTGTCTGTTTTCCCACCGTAATAGCATTTTGGTGTCTGTATGAAGAGCTCATTTTAACAGCTCTCTTTAACGGGTTGGTTTTTTGCTACTTCAGTGGTCGGATGAGAATTCTTTCAATGCTTCAACTCTAACCAGACACTTGATGACTTTATTACCAAATGCTTTATGTATTGAAAACTCATGATGCTCCTAAAGCTTAAAAATATACTGCAGGACAAGTATTATTTTGGTGTAACACACACTTGGTTTTGATAATTCAAAACACTCTTACATGAACATTTTTTTACTTACCTACCAAGTCCAAAGAATAAGTGTAATTTTTACTTTTCCCTTCATCAAAATAAGAATGTATTATACTGTTCAAATGATTGCAAAGAATATGTATGCATCAGAGGGAAAGCTAACAATGAGAGTAAATTATTGTTGCTTTTTTGTTTATGACTCTATTCAATGTAGTTTGATTACTTGAAAGGACTGATATCCAACATATTGCCATATGAAACAATATCATGAAAAATACATGTCTCTTAATGCAAGAGTTGAATTGACAGTTTGTCATAGGTAAAATCTGCAGAATCAACAAAGATGCAAAATAAATAAGTCAAAATATGAGTTATCTAATATACCACTACGTATTTTTAGCATTCTCTATTCTAATTTTATGTACGTAATCTAGCACTGTAATTTTTTTGGTCCCAGTTTTATTACATTCACTATAATGGACAAAATTCAACGCTGAGTAATCCATCCTTTCTGACTGCCATTAAAAAAAAAAAAAAAAAAGAAAGCTACTTTATGTTTTCTCTATTAAAAAAAAACTATTAGGTCATTCATTACAAATAAGGATGGTAGAGAAATGTATTAACTCAGTCATTTGAGCATTCTTTCCTTCCTAATGTTGCATTTGTTACTCTTTATAGTAACCTTTTCTTGGAGAGATGGCTTGACACTCTAAAAGAATGACAATATCAAGATTAAGCAAAGAGATTCTACATTTTCAACATAAGGCTTTAATGGTGTCCAAAGCTGTATCTCTTGTCTGGTCCTCATGTTCAAACTACCTCATACCCACGCTCCAGCTTCACATTCACCTGGATGCTTACTTTACAACTCTATCTAAATGCCCCCAATGACCTGGATCTCTTTCCCTGACTACCTACTTCGAATTACAATCAAAAAGAATGAAATCTTGCCATTTGCAACTACGTGGATGAAACTGGCGGGTATTATGCTAAGTGAAATTAGTCAGAGAAACACAAAAATCATATGACTTTACTCATGTGTGGACTTTAAGAGACAAAACAGATGAACATAAGGGAAGGGAAGCGAAAATAATATAAAAACACGGAGGGGGACAAAACAAAAGGGACTCATAAATACGAATTACCAACCGCTGTTTCTGAAGTCATATGTTGTTTTCCCCTTGTCCTTCACTGCTCACTTCCTCTTATTCCTTGCACAACACCAGAACTCGAATTCTCATTACCTGACTTCTGAGTTCATTACATTCTTCTTTATTCTTATTCTAGACCAACACTTCCCATGCAATGTTTATATTGGACTTAGGACTTAATATGTTAATTTCAGGTATAAAACAAAGGGGACCAGATTTTTTCATATTATTGTGCAGTAATAATACCAATGAAGTGCTTAACGAGAAAATTTATTTTCTTTTTCATTTATATTTTATTTATTTCAGATATAAAACAAGGGGGACCAGGTGCAAAACAAAGGAAAACAGATAAATATGCCTAAATATTATTTCGGTACCTGTTTAACGCCATACTCAGAAGCAAGCATAATATTTATGTATCTCCCATTTGAGAAAATTATATAAAATATGTCAATAATATGGCTACTCAGAAGATTTAGACTTACATATGTAGACTTAAATGAATCGTTACCAATCACCAATTGGAATTAATTGGTTTGTTTATGTTCTGCAAGTACTTTTGTTTACAATTCAGAAGCACTAGATCAAAGCCGTACTTCTTTAGAAGAGAATGATAGATCTTTTATATCTTAAGGGAAAAACAATAACATTTTCTAAATTTCAGGTTCAATCTGTTAAATTAATTTTAGGCCTTGAATACAGCTTCCCAAAAGTGTACTAGTGAGTCCTTATAAACAACAAAGTTAAAAATAAGTCCTATTGGAAAAACTTCAAAGTATGACTACCTAGAATGTTTATAGAGTATGTTAGTTTTTAGATACAGAGACATACACGTGGGTATATGATTTGACTATATTTTGATTTGTTAAAGTGATTCCTGGTTTCCTATACAAATTTAATGTGTAAATATTTCATATTTCTATATAACTAAAATTTGATTTTATTCCTACCACCTCTGAGCAATACCTGGACACCCACAGCTTTATCAAAAAGTATTAACTCAATGCATATTTTACTAGAATTATTCATGTATCTCTATATCTCACTAGGTCAACTATCTAGAAACGATATCATGTGTTTTCATTTTTTAAATAGCCCCAGCACTTGGTGTATAAGCATTTGTTAAAGTGAATTGGTTACAACAGATAGATTTACCAAGAATTAGTTACCAGAGACAGTTTGCCAAAGTTCATTCCATGAAATATTATTTTTAATTCAATAAAAAGGTTTTGTAATCAGATGATTTTAGGAAATGCTAATTTGACTTTTAAGTGAAATATATCAACTTTAACATAGGACTTTTAGAGTCTTTAGAGTATTAAAAATGAACTTCGAAAATTCAAGAAGATACATATTTTTAAATGACATTCATTTTTCACAGATGGCCATTTTTAAGCTTTGTTTTCCCAAACTGTTCATGAGATGATTCTCAGAAGAAGACATTGATATCAGTCTAGAAGCTATGTTGGAGAAGCATGTTCATCTATGGTTTTTCCATTCCATACTGCAGTGAAGATTTCATAGCAGTTGCAGTGGTCAGAAGGGTTTTAAGAAGAGACAGGAGGTGACACGTGTTTATTTTAAAGGGATGAGAATAGAAGTTCTAAGGTTTCATTAAGATTTAAATTTGTGATCTTGGAGTCTCCGTAACTTTCCTTGTTTGTATTCTGTATTTATTTACTGATTAGCCTAACCATATGAAAATGTGTACCTCCAGTTACTGGTTAGAGAGGGAGAAGACAAAAACCACAGTAGAGAAGAAACTGAAATTAAAATTAGCACAAAAAATGATTTAAAAATGTCTAGTTTTATATATTCATATGTTTGTCACATTGCTAACTCATTTCATTCAGAAATCATACATGCTGCAATAGTTAAAAACAATAATCAAAGTCATTGATTTCAAGGCTCAGTAATCTAAACTGTCATTGATCCATTAAATGTTGCTAAAATTGCATGTATACTTGGTTCCTAATATTACACCCTGAAAGTGTTAAAATATAAAAGCTTTGGAAGAATGACATAAAATTTCACCACTTTGTTGGCTATAAAATTTAACATTAAAAAAATAATTGGAAGTGTTTTTGTATTTCCTTTGTTTTGTAAAAACAACTTGCAAAAGGAGCCTATTGAGTTGTGATAATTCACAGCCTTTCTAGGTGAATTGCTGGGTTTAAAGAAATGTCTGTGTTCCAATTTTCTCACAAAGGAATAGAATCATATATTGAAATACCTTTCAAAGCAAGGCAACCAAGAACTGCGTTTGAGATCAAAATGGACAATTACACCAACTAAATATTTAATCATTAACTTAGAAATCAATTCATATGTGACTTAACAAAAACAAAACACAAAAATCTAGCTATACTGAAACTTAAGTCTATAAACATCCTAAAAATATTGACCTAATTTCGGTATGTTTATTTATAACCACTCAACCATTAATTATCATAACATTTTTGCTATGTAGATAAATGCTATCAATATTTTTGGAATTAGTTGAGACTTTATCATGGATGTGATATTATGAGATGAGAGAATGTGGAAACTAAGCTAAATCCTGTTCCCAGCTTTGTATCAAAATGAGATTTGATCACCTGTTAACATGAGAGCTCATATTCTTTAGTGTCTTTACACTTTTGGATGGATAGTCTGTTGGGGATTGAGCCACCCCATTGAGTCTGTTGGGGACTGTTGATTTGACACGGGTAACTTTTCTAAAGCCAGTGCAATCAATCAATTCAGTGCAATGGATTCACTGCCTTTATTTGCTATATTAGTAGGTGTAACAAAAAGCAATAAGCCACTAGTTAAATTTTGCATGCATTTTAAATCTTTTTTTTTAAGTGTATTTAAGAGTGAGAGAGAGAGAGAGAGAGAGAGAGAGAGCACATGAGTGTGAGCAGGGGAGGAACAGAGAGAGAGGGAGAGACAGAATCCCAAGCAGGCTCCATGCTGTCAGCACAGAGCCCCATGCAGGGCTCAAAATAAGGAACCAAACTGTGAGATCATGACCAAAGGTGAAATCAAGAGTCAAAGGCTCAAAGGACTGAGCCACCCAGGCACCCCTTGTCTGCATTTTAAAATCTCATTGTAGGACTTCTACAAATAGTGGAATAATACGACATGTAGAAATAGTTTTTTAGGGCCCTAGTTTGATTCTGCTACTGGTAACCCTTGGAAAGTTAGTGCAAATATATCACAAATCTCAACTATATCCCATTCAGGAAAAATAAGAATTATAAGAAATTCATTCCAAAAGATACATCATAATCATATAAATGCCATGCCATTAACGTTTTTCTTTTTATATACCATGTTTACTTCACTCTTTTCACTTATTGAGTCTTGGAGATATATTAACCAGAATTGTATTTCTTAGTGAAATATAGCCTATGAGCTATAGTATATAATTCATCAACCTTTTACATTGAAGTACCTTTTGCAATTCTTGAAATGTTTCTCATTCTAATAATTTAAGTAGTATAATTAGAATTTACAAAATAAATAATTGGGCATTTCTAATCCTTTGCAAATATCATACCAATTAAGTGCCCAACACAATGGGATTAATCTGAATTGCAAAAATTTGAAGAAACGTGGGGAAGTGGGCCTCAAAATTCTATCTCAAAAGTATGTCGGAAATCAAAGCAGCTAGCGGAAGTCATTGCACTCAATCTAAAAAGCTTGGAGAGCTGTTCTCTTTACTTGAGACTTTTTTTTTAAGCTTATTTATTTTAACAGAGAGCACATGCATGTGAGCAGGGGAGGGGCAGAGAGAGAGGAAGAGAGAGTATCCCTTGATCCTCACATACCAAACCCTGAGATCATGACCCGAGCCAAAATCAAGAGTCAGATGCTTAACCAACTATGCCACCCAGGAACCCCTCTTTACTTGTGACTTAAATGCTATTTTTAATTTTGTTTATGTGTTGACATAACCTGACATACTATGATTTTTTTTGGATTGAGAGAACTTTTCTCTATTATCAAAGACCATAAATAAATATTTATCTTATTCAGACTTCCACAGCATTTTAAAAAATCTATACTTTTACATAAAGTTCCCTCAGGAAAGAAATATGGTAGTACTGAGTTTATGGTCCCGCTTCGGCAACAGTTGACTAGAACCCAGAACCATCTGTTGGGTTTTGCAGAGGAATATACTCTCTGTTCCCATTGTCTTACATCTAATCTTCTTCTCATTTGTGAATTTTTTCTCCATTCCTAACAGTTTATCTAGAGATAATGGCTCACTGAGACATTTCATTTAACATTGCTGGATAATTTATAAAAAGCAGTCAAAAGACTATGATAACTTGAAAGAAAATAGACCTAGAACTATATTAATCAGTAAAAGTCATTAGGAAAAAATAAAGACATTGAAATTATAATGATAAGTAAATATCATTTCATCATGAAAATCAAATAATTAGCTCTTAATCTGTTAATATGGGAATTTCATAAGTTAATATAACACCATAGTATGGAATCAAAGTTAAACACACCAAACCTGATTATGTATGGGAATAATTTATGGTCTAAAATCTCCCCATCCAGTGCTCTTTCTCCCAGGGAGAAATAAATAAAGAGTGAGAGTCAGATCCAATAATTTGTAGCCATCATTCATGGTTTTATAGGTATACTTAGTAAGCTTAAGCGGAGATTTACTATCTCTCGAGTATGATTATATATGAATTAGAAGAGTCTGAAGTTGCTCCACACTATATGAAAGTACAAACCATATTAAGAGAAATTTGCCAAAATATAATAAAAAATTAAGACACTCTAACACTTCCATCTTAAATGAGTCAAGAATAACTAGTTTATCTTTGATTTGATTTGCAAAGAGATAAATAATCATACTGAATATGTGGCTGCAAATAAATGTCCCCAAACCATATTATTTAAATTGACATAAATATTGAAATTCACACTCTGTCATGAATTTTTTAAATGCCTTGGAAAATCTGGTAAATATAATTTGCATTTTCCAGCTTAAAACATGCTAAAAGAAATAGCATGTGTCACACCTGGAAAAAAAATCATTGGCTTAAAACAATTTTAAGATCCAAATCATGTTTATTTTTTTACCAAAATGAATACTATTGCAGGTATTATTACATTAAATTTGTACATAATTGTGAAAATAGCAAAGTCTTTTAGCATTTAGCCTCTACCACGCACGTTCTAAGTTCTTTACATACATTAATTCACTTAATTCCATAACAACTCTGTGAGGTAGATATTATGATCATTGTCTATGTTTTACATATTAGAATGCCAAAAATCAAAACGTTTAATTTACACACTCAGTGTTATACAGATAATAAACATCAGTGTGGTGATTTGAACCCAGGCAGTCTGAATCCAGAAACCATGTATCCATAATGTACCATGGACACATGACATGTATGTGTAGCATGTGTTATGATATCAATAATAGAACAGGTCTTAGCAGTTAAAGTGAGTTACCAGGGTCACAACATTATTGAATGGTAGTTTTGACAGTAGATTATGACTCTCATTCTACCACTGCTCTCCTAAAACGAAATCATCTAAATGTTAAATTTTAATCCTTAGAAATTAGTTATTTATAAATAAATTCTTAGAGTTAATGCTAGGGAAAATCTGTTTGGGCATTTCTTTGGTAACTGATTACTGATTATTTTTGTAACCTGGTGGATGTCCTTTTTCTTTTTATATTTGGGAAAACTTCATGAGAAACTGCAAAACACGAGAGCAGATGCAGGCCTAAGAAATGTCCATTGCCTAATAAAAATGCCTTTTTACCTCCCTAAAGATGATCCTGGAGGAAACCAAAGTCAATTTAACTGATTTTATCTCATTACTAAACTTTACGCGGAAAGAACCATATATGTGCATTTTGAATCTTAATCCTTATAAATTTATGCCACCCTCATTATCTGGCTTAACATTTAGCCACTCATAGCCACTTCATAAATTATCATGAGATAAAAAGATTGATGTCACGTAGGAGCAAGGCATATGGAGTCAAAAGGACTCAGATGTCCTGGTTCACATTTTGATTCCAAGCAATCCACTTTATGTTCATGGGCCTCAGTTTTCTCAAATATAAACTGGGCTTGTAGTAAGAGAAACAAAAATAATGTATGTGAGAAAGCTGTGGCCACCCAGGTGCCCCTCGCCTGCATTTTAAAATCTCATTGTAAAACTACAAAGCAAACATTGAATTGCCTTAGACAATGTTGACTGATGTTCTTCTTTGGAATATTCTGTATCACGGTTGCTTCAAAAAGGATAAATATCATTAACGAATCAGCAATTTCCCTTCCCTTATGTATTTTTACCTTCTGGGCTCTCTCCCCCCACACTCTTCCTGAGCTCTCGTGAATATGTGCTCGTTGGCACTTGATGAGAGTTTGAATTTCATCCCTTCCAAGGCACCTCTCTTGGTCTTTGCTATGATCTCAGCTTGTGAGAGAAGAAACCCTTGCTGCAAATCCCGATCAGTCAGATTTAGAATAAAGTTGGAACTGTGGAGCTTCTGTCAGGAAATACTGTCAGTCTAGCAGTTGTTAATAATCGCAAGTGGATTTTAATGGACTAATTTCTTTGAACCAGTTAAAATATTTTCAAGCAATGAACCATTTCCCAAACAATGAAACAGACTGATTTTTCTCATATATAAGAGAAAAATCTCGCCCACTATTTCAGCCATAAAAATAATATTACCATTGAAAGAAATGATTGGGCCTTTGTAAACCTTACTTTTAAAACCAAAGAGCTATATTCATTTATTCATTTACAAAATGCTTTGCCACCTTTCAGAAAGTGAAATTGGACTTCCTTTTTAAGTGTCACTGTTGTTAAAATGATACTGGATGTGAAAAAATGTGTTTGTTTTTCAGCTGTTGTAAGTCTAAAGAGATTTTTCGAATACTTCAATTATAAAAACATTTAAAACATACAAACTTGTGCAATTTTTATTTTAATGAAGATGAGAAGTTCATTAAAGAAGATAAATATTTCATTAGATGTTAAATAAAACAAAGAGATTTTTTGGCTTCTCTCAGCACAAAATTCCTTTGAAAGATTAATTAATACATGCAAATTATGCAAATTAGACCCATGCAAATATTTTATGAAGACAATTAAGGGAACCATTAATTACTGCTTTTTTTGCTTCAGTGAGATTCATTCATTTAATTTTAATTTCACTTTAACTGTTTTGATGTATAATCTTGCAGCTAAGAACTTTATCTTTCCTGGCGGGTCACTTAAACTTATAAATTTCATCAAGTGAGTGCACAGAAATCTGTAAAGATATTCTCTAGACTATGTTTAGTATCAAGAGAAATTTCTGACACAATGCACTCCCAGAAACAGGGAAACTGGAAGGGAATGTGAGCTCATTCTTGGACAAGGTTCAACTGCTGGAAAAGCAATTAATTTGCTTTGGCTGTGCTAATATAGGGGAATTAGAAAGTGTGACACAAGACAAATAGAAATAATTAGTTCTCCAAAATGATGTTCTCATTAATATGGTTCGAACAGTCGAAATAAAAAACATTATTGTGGCATGTCTGCATTCTGTCCCTAACCATGGGAGGTGGAATAATGCACCATAAGCATTTTTACATTTATAGTCTAAATGATGATGTTTTATTTTTTTAAAGAAGAATTTATAGCAAAGGGTGTTATATATCTTGAATATGTAAACATACACATGCTATCAAAATTGACGACATACTTTCCATCACCAGGTGTTTATGTACCAATTTTTTATTTTGTGCATACAAATCCCGTAATTCAGTGAATAGACTTTAAAGTGAGGGTTCTTTTCTGTAACTTAAATATTTTCAGATAACTTTTATAACTCCTGGATTATAAATAACATTTTTCAGAAAATAAAAATCTATTTATGTTCCACCTCAAAGAAATTACTGTGAATATTTATTAAAGGTTCTTTTAGAACTGGGCTACTTTTACTGTGGAAGGGTAGATACAAAGAGAGGAAGCAGGCTATGTGAATATGAACCACTGGAGTTAGTCCTCATTTATTTCTAAATGGTAACCTTCTTCAGCTTTAGTAGACTTTATATACACTTTCTCTTGTAACAATTGTCAATGAGCAAGTTAATTGGATAGAATGGTCATCAACTCTTTCCTTTGGTAAAAGGACTGAAAGCAAGAACTTATGTTAAATAAATTTTTCTTAAATCTGAAGATGAGAATATTCTGTCTAAAAAATAAGATATTAATGGAATGTATTGATCATAAAGAAAACCCAATTTCTTCCACTGTCTAGTATTCATAATAATAAAAAGTATCATATAAAAATGTATACAATATTAAACAGACAGAGGCAGAGGCTTATTTTTCTACCTATCCTCTGACATTTCTCTCATTCCTACAGCCACTCACTGTTGGTACAGAACTACGAAAAGTTATAAGTGGACACACATCATCATCGACATTTGTTGAGCTCTTTACTATTAAATAAAAATAGTAAACCCACAGATCTTAAAATTAAAGTTTCTTTCTTACAAAGATAACCTCATTTCATTCATCCTGAAATTCATAAATTCCGTACTTTCTATCGCTTAGTCCACACAGATGTATGTTATGCCTTCTAAATTAGGATCATTTGTGAATTTCATTGATATACTCTGTTTAACCACTGTTCCACATCACTAATTATGATGTTAAGTCAAAATGGATCTAGCATTGATCTTTTGGGCTCCCTGCTAATATCTTTCTCAATTTCCATTTATCACTGTTCTTTGATTATGGTCTTCAGACAGTATTCAAGGCAAGCCACAAACGCATTCATGAAAAAGCCAATTTAACTCAACTGTACTATGCTAACCAAACACTATATTTTCTGTAAATAATTGGTCTGTTTCAATATTCAATTACAATTTAGTTGTAAAATGTCCTTTTTTTAACCCTCTTTAAATCTCCAATTCTAATTAATTATTCCTGATATTCCCTATATCCCCTGAATTCTCATAGAAGCTACCATCTATCATACTACATTTACCAGGAAAAATTATGTCAACTATATTACAAACCAAGTCCAATCATTTTGCTTTAATTTAATCTGCATAATATTTGGGCAATGGAGTAAGATTTGAAATCACAAAACAAACACAGTTCAACACAAACATAATAATTAGAATCATGCTTTTACCCATAAGAACGAAGAGTTTAGAAAGCTAGGTCTATGGAAATAATATGTTGAAAATCCTTTTATGTAAGTAATAATTATAATGAACTATATCTTATTACTATTTTCAGCAACTTCATACTTAACTGCCCACTATGTCTCATTTCATGTATAGTTAGTTTAAATTATTTAAGAAGCCATTACCAACAAAAACCGATAAAAGGCTTTCAGCATTTGGTGTTTAAACATAGCCCCCTGTGTTCAAAAACAAGATTTACTTTTTATACTTCTTAAAAGAATAAAAATGCTTCTACTGAAATTATAAGAAAACATTATCCTAAAATTTTATAAAATATCCCAATTCATGAATATCTCTGACACTTTCTATTTAATAACAACAACTCTGTCTAGTTAAATGAGTAGTTAACAATGACCTATGATAACTATGGAACAATAGTCTGTTTATTGGTTACAGCCTGCAATCAATATCAACTTTTGTTCAACTTAATCAATGCTTTCTCAAATTGATTAGCTGCATTGAAATGCTGCCAAACACCAGAAACCAGTGCCAAGAGACTAGAAGTAAATTTATTATTGTTTTCTTTTGTTCATAGTAATATAATTCTAATATTTATTTTTTAAGATCAAGAAAAATAGATAGAGGCAATCCTGATAGTGATTACATTATTTGTAAGTGCCTCAACAATAGTCAATATGCCATGCGAGCAGCAGAGTTTTGATGAACTTTCTCTTTTCCCCCCCTTTTTCTTTTCATTCTTTTCTTTTTTCTTTTGTTTTCTTTTCTTCCTTCCTCCCTGCCTCCCTGCCTCCCTGCCTCCCTTCCTTCCTTCCTTCCTTCCTTCCCTTTCCTTTCTTTTCCTTTCCTTTTTCCTTCCCTTCCCTTCATTCTTCTTTCTTTTTATGAAACCTTCCTCTGCCCTCTTTTAAGTTAAATAAAAACATCTTTAAATATGAAAAATTAGATTCCAAGAGCAATAATATTCTTATAAATTTCTACAAACACTCTACTGTGGGACCAAATCATTATATTATAAAGAACAATTTTCTGAAAAAAGAAAAGTAAATTACATAACAGAGTAATAATAGCTTCAGTGTTTAACAGCTAGTTGCTAGGCACTGTAAATATGTTAAATCATAATAATAAAATTTAATGTTAACAGTTAAGACTTAACTGTATGCATACCCTTGCCCAGTATATGCTGAATGCTTTACATAGATTATTTTATTTAATCCTTCTGAGCATCCCTCTGAGGTTAAGCAATTACTAAAGGAAAAAACAAAATAGTGAGGCAGAGATTTGAATCTCATTCTCACTCCTAGCATTTCCTAATCGCTAGTTCTGTAGAGGTGCCTAGAAAGCCTGCATTCCTAAGTTAAACTTAAGGGTCTTTTCTTTAAGTATTAAAAATAGAAATGTGCATAAGAAAATTATATGAAATTAAATTTAAACAATACTTCCAAAAAGATTTTAGAAGTCCTAAGTTTAAGTAACTTTCAGTTAGGACCATTAGAGGGCAAAAGTCTTGGAATACCATTTAGTAACTCTGTTCAAACACATACAGCAAAAGGAAATGAACAGGTTCTCCAAATGTCTTATATTCAATCACAACTGGATTTGTGTCTGATTTTAAATTGATCTTAAGCTCATTGCATGCTATGTGGCAGGGATGTAGATAAATCTTTTATCTAAATATGATTAATTTCTTAGTATCTTATATCGCCTCTTTGCTTTCTTCACTTAGAGTGAGTTTTCCCCAGGGTGTCTGGAAGTGTCTATAAACATGGTATAGGCATAATGATGGATTAAAACTTAAAAAGCTGGAAAATAAACTTTTTTTTTCCTAATCTTGTATCATTCTCTAGTAGCTGTCAGTAGACTATTTTGAACTTCTTAAGCCATTAGCAGACAATGTGCTAACTATTCAAATTGGGTCACAGGACTGCAAGTGTTATCCTGGAAGAGAGAGAAGTGAGTTCAGACAGCAAGACATGGAGGATAGAACAAGGACTTTGGGGTCATAAACATGGATTCACATGTCTGTGACCTCACTAATTCATAGTGCAAATGTGAGAATGTTAATTAGCCACTATGAACTTTAGTTATCTCACCTCTAATGTTTACTTATTTATTTTGAGAGAGGGGGACAGTGTGAGTGAGGGAGGGGCAGAGAGAGAGGGACAGAGCTCCACATGGGGGTCTATCTCAGGAATCCTGAGATCATGACTGGAGCCAAAATCAAGACTGGGACACTTACTGACTGAGCCTCCGAGGCACCCCACTTATCTCATCTTTAAATTAGAATATATAGAAAGACTCAATAAATATCAGCTTCCATCCACGTCATGATTTTAATAAGCAAATACTTCCATTTACTATATAATATCCCTAAGTCTAAATGAAAGAACATGCATTACTAGGAAATTCATTGAGTGTTAAAACATTTGATTCAATTAAAAAAATTTTGATAAAAGATACAATTTCCACTCATAAGATAGATATGCATTATGATGCTTTGTAACTGTAAGTTGCTAAACAAATAATAATAATCATCACATATTTTAAAAGAGCAACAAAAGCACATTTTAGCAATCCTAACCTAAAACAATCAGGATGTGAAAAGCAACTGTACTGAGTTATATTCCCAACTCTGATTAACTCATGTTATAACCTGTAACAAGTATGTGCTCTCCCTAAGTCTCACTCTCCTTGTCTGCAAAATGAAGAGATTTAATTGATCTTTAAAGTCCGTTGCTAGAGCTAAGGCAATAAGCTCATGTAAATGTGCTTGGCATATCAGCCTTATTCCATAAATATTTGTTGAATAAATAAATAATTTTTAAATTATCTTCAAATATCTAGGAAGCAGAAAGGATATTTTTTTTAATTGGAAAAAAAAAGATTGTTAATATGAAGGCCGGTCTTTTATGTCCTTTTATTGGAAGAATATTTGGTTTGCTATGATCTGAGATCAGTCAAAAAAAAAAAAAAAAGAATAAAAAGCCAAACAGTTCTGATTATGGCCATTGGATGTAAATAAAAGAGATGTACTTTCAGGTGAAGTCAAGATTTTGCAAGCATGAATTGAAGATATTCTAAGACATCAGAGGAACGACGGTCCACATTTCCATTGATTTTACCAATTCATTTTTGGTTTACAAAGACAGGTTTTCTTAAATAAAAGAAGCCAAAGCTATTTGGAAAGTGAACCTTTCAGACTCTGGGAATGTATAAAATACCCAGGTAAAACAGCACTAATCCGTGATTCTAGAATGTTATAGTTTGTGTCTATATATTGATAACCTAAATAATTTATGGAGAAGATTTAATCATGTAAAATTATAAGAAGCATAAGGTTAATGTATAGTAAACAAAAGATAAAAGTATTATTTTAAAAATGTGACTATAGCATGTTAAATTAAATATAAATTTAAAATGAAAAAAAATGAGTGTAAGTGAATCTTCACAGAATCCAAATCTTCAGTCAAGTGTGCAAATAAGAAATAACATTACACATACAAGAAGCACAAACATACATACATACATACATACATACATACATACAAGAAGCATAAACACATCTTGTTAACTCAGCAATCAGGTATGAAAATTAATTCTGCCAGAATCTGTAATTCTGACTTTCCTAGTTTGAATTATACTATCCTTCATTTCCTCGCATCAGTCTCTCCAACCAATGTCTGAAAAATGTCAGACATAATAGACATATTATAGACATGTCAGAATAATAAGGACCCATCTACAAAATCAAACAGGTCCTAAGTCATCAGTGGTTGATACATTCCTTCACGATATAGCAAACATTCAACACTGTGAACATGGCACAAACATATGATATACTCAGATATATATGTCAAGCATACAGGCACTAAGGGCACATTAGTCACCAAAATAGGCATTGTTCACATTCTGTTCAGCTACCTTCCAGAGAGGAAGAAGACCTTGAAGGAGGAACTACAAATGCACAGCAGGTTATTGTGGAGAAGAGAAAAGTAGGATAAGAATCTCAAAGAAGAGAAACTAGACGCCGGGGCCAGGGAGGTGCTGCAGGGGCGGTGGTGGAGTCTGGGCAGGATTCCTGGAAGCTGCCACTTCTATAATGAGACTTCAAGGATAGGTAAGTAAACGCAAAGAGGAAGGAAACATGTCCCTGATAGGTGAAGAAAGATTCGGGACTTTCAGGAAATCGAAAGAACATGGGAGGATTCGAGGACGAGGGGAAAGAGTTGTATCCAGTTTGGTGGGTGAGGGAGGGAAATGTGTGCTCTGCTCTTCCCTTACTATAAACTAAGGAGGATTCTGCATCAGACAGGCGAGGGCTTAGGTTCCCTAGGGAAGGAACACTGGATGGAGACAGGTTGGCAAGGGGTCACAATCCTTCAGGTTTTGGGTACTGGACCTTGAGGCCTCTGTCAGAACTTGGGGCAAATAAAAGTTGGATATTACCTGGAGCACTTAAGAGGTGTCTGAATGGGCTGGAGAGATATATTTTATCAATTGTCAAAACACATATGTTAAACCATTTAAGTGGGTGCCATTGCCTATAAAGAGAGATTAAAAAGAATTTAGCTGGAGAAAGCCATCATATTACAGATTTGGCTGCACACAGTGTGGGGATGGGTGGGGGCAGAAAGGGTTTTGGTGGATATTTATTAACTAGTCCAAAAAAGTGTTCCGTAAGTATTTATATGAACTTTGTCTACTCTGTATATTCAAAAGATCTTACAAAAAGCTTTAAAGTAAGATAAAATTTTCCAACACAAATCATGACATATAAATCTGTAAGACTCAAGGCATGAGAGTTAATCACCATATAATTCAGCTCCTGAAACAAGTTGTTTTTTTAAATTTTTTGATGTTCATTCTCTATCCATAATATCTCCACTAAACTCATGAATTTTGAGTTGCTTACGAGAAACACCAGCAATGAAGAATTTATCCCTGTGTAGCATGAGATGATTTACTGTACATATCACAAGTAAGTAAATTACTTAGGGTCTCTTTGCTCAGGAATATCTTCCAAACATCTTTCTGGTTTCCTCCTCCCCTCTCGTTTATAGTTTTACAGAAATGGTGGTACTAAATGCCAATGAGGCAATATTTAGTCTAATCCGAGGTGCTTATTTGGAGGTAATTACCTGGCACTTGAGCTGTATTTAAGTGCCCAACTGCTAGGTGACTAACTCTTGGGCCAAGCATGGCATTTCTTTATTGCCAGAATGTTAAAAATAAATACATGAGAAGCATAGAGAAATGTGGGTTTCCTTTGTCTTTCCTAATTAAGTTGAGTTTATTTTGGAACAGAGAATAATTTCACTTATGGTTGAACCAGGAGCAAGAAAGAATACAAAGAGTATTATAACACCTGGGCTTGGGGACACCAAGAAAGAGAAAGGCAAATGGAGAAAGAGACTAAGTTCGTGTCATTCTTATATTGTGAAGCAGCAAGTGCTCACGGGCCCCCCAAATGCATGACACAGACCATTTCACAAACTAGCAATGGATTCCAATTCTTTCTTTGCATTTCCTGTCGTGCTTAGACTCAGAATTTAACTCAATGTTTTTTTATATTTGATTTCTTCTGTTCACAGTTCATTTTGTTCTGTGTTCCTACCATATTAATCTAGTCTAAGGTGTTTTTTTTGTTTGTTTTTGTTTTTTAAAAAAGCTTCAAAGGGCTAAATGAGCTTATTTAGTGGGATTAGAGTAGCAAAAGATGATCTCTTTGCTCTGCCTGGTATTTTAAATATCTTGGGTGGTACAACTGCTGTTGAAATACCTTTTTAGCAATTAAAATATAAAAATACAGATTCATCTATAATTTTTTATTACATTTGAGAAAAAATCATATTATCTAATTAAAACCATGAATATTAGGTGTTTTGTTGAAAATATTGTGTTGAATTGTGCTTTTGAACAGTATAATAAAACTATTAAATCTAAGGATAAGTATGATAAAAGTAGAGTATTATTGATTATTCACATTAGAATTCAGGAACACATATTTTTAATTGACCAGCTGAATGAATGAATGAGATGATTAAGATTTTATATTACAACTAAAGCAAAGCATTAAATAACTCCATAATCATTTATATTTGGCTTTATATTACTATGTATAATTGTCCTTCAAGTGTTTTATTGCCTTAATTATAAAGTTGTTTGAGCAGGTTTTCTTTGTTACTCAACTGAGAGCATTCTGGATAGCAAAAAGAAGGCAATTTATAATTTAAAATTTACTCAGAATAAGCAAATCACAATAGAAATTGAAAGTAGTCAATACTTCAACCTTATACAGCAAGACTTTATCCATATTAAAGTGTATATTTGAATATATGTGAATTTTACAAATTCAAATTAATAGAATTATAGCCTAATTGATGACCAAAATATTACTTGTAGAAAATTCCTGGAATAAACATTATGTCAACCACGCAAAATGTTTAATCACTGCCTAATTGCTTCTTAACATTGAAAACATATCTTCCATTAATGTGCAGGAATATATTCTATCATTTTTCTTGGATTGAGTTTGACAACTTTGAGGATTCTTTAGATACCAGATAATTTATATATCACATCTACCTGGAGACTCATGTGCTTTCTCAGACCACTTTGTCCATTAGCTAAGTTAGGACATGAGTGGTCTGTGAACACACAAATTAGGGCTGATATTTACATTGACCTTATTGAAGTTATCATTCCTGATAAAGAGGACTGGCTTTGATATTACTCATTGGTTAATATGTGTATGCAATTTTTAAGAGAGCTGCAACAGAAATCTTATGATTTTAATAAGATTATATGCATATACACGCACATAATTTTGCTGATATCCATAATGCTCTAAAAAATAAGACTTTCTTAAATGTACAATTGCATTAATCTTATATATACAAGGAGATGTCTTGCAATAACATATGGTTCTATCCTCAGGATTTAAAATAATAATTATCATGGTTTTTGGTAAAACAAACATAGGCCAAAATATTCTTCAGGAATGCTTCTTCAAGTTTCTGATTTTTACTTACTGCATATCTGATACTTTACAAAAGTATATTTCCTTTACTCTAAACCGAAAATGGCACATTCGTAGCTGATTAAGTAGCACAATTAATGTCACACAATATCCCCAAAATGATTGAGTTTAAAATGCAAAATAAAAGCAATTGGGAGGATTATAGCAGTTAATCATTTTAGGCTTCCCTTTGAAGAACCATCTTCATTTAAAATAGAAAACAAATATTCTTTTTACTGTTTAGTATTCATGTTGTTAGACTGAGTTTATTGCCTAGAATAGATGTTAGACTATAAATGTTACCTTCAGATTTTGTTCTTTCCTAATAGTGTGGTCTCGGCAATATACATATTTAGCTCTTCTGAGTGTTTAATACAACTCCCTTTAGTATTCTATATATGATTTTGCTCAGCATATTTGTGTTATTAAAATGTATATAATGGCATACAGAACATTCAGGAAATCCACAGAGGACTAAACAATCTTATTTATTGTTAACATTCAACCAGTCTATTTTGCATGTACTTTGCCGTATCTGTCACAAAAAAGAGAAGGAGAAATTTTCAAATTTAAGAACTACCTATTTGATTAACCCATGCTTTTATTCACAGAGTATAGAACTTATAAGCCTTTCCTGCATGAGATTGGCTTCAAGCATTCAATAAAACACATTTACTATGTCCAAGATTAAATCATACATTGTTTAAAATTAATTATTCCTTTTTAATTGCATTGTATAAACAGAAATGACCTGTTAATTTAAAGAAAATCTATCAGCACAAAATGAATTCACTCATATAAACAAGCAAGATGAACTTGACCTTGTTTGAACTTGTTTTGATGTGGCCCAGATGGTAGGCTACATGCTTGAATAGCAGGCTAAAGCTGAGGAAAAACTCATATAGCAAGATCTAGATTTATAGCCTTTTGCAAATTCCTACCTTGTATTGTCCTCTCAGCATCTGTTCTGCTGCCACTGCGGTCAGCCTCTATCTCTGGGGTCAGAGAGTCTAAAAGCACAGAAAGGTAAGAGTGACACATATTTCATTTGATTCTATTGTCCTTTAAAAAAAGAGCAACCTGTTACTTTGGTGCTGAATTAAAATTACATAAATCTGTGTCATCTTGTAACGGTTGAACAAAGACCATAACCGTAAGAATCATCGAAATATTTGAATAGATAAATAAGTACCGCAAAATTGTTCATAACAGGGGATAGGGAGTGGGAAGTGCTCAGATTAATATTTTAGCCTATTTCAGTAGAGACAGGTTTGGTTAAACAGAAAAGCAAGGTCAGGTCCCAGATACTGAAGTTAAGTAACAAGACAGTGAAGGCACCTATGAAATAAAGCATTTCTCCAACACATGTGACTACTTCCCACCAGGGTCTCAGCTACAAGCACAGTTTACGGAAGCACTAGACATAGAAAAATATGAAACCACAAACACAGGTTTAACTTGTCTTTTGAGCACTAAAAATTACAGTTAGTTAGCCATGCATAAAGATGCACCCTCTTACCATTTAAGACCCTGAGACTGTCTGTAGAAGCTGCCTGCTTTAGTGTTTGTTCTGCTTGCTCACGCCGTTTGGTCTCAAATTCAAGTGCTTCCTGTAATTTTCTCTTTGCCTTCTTCTCCTTCTTTAGCCTCTTTTGAACTATGGCTAGAAAATAGTGTATATTATATTTAAAAAATTTTTTTGCAATGTTCAAAGTTACAAATGATCTATGTTTTTCATCTATGTATGTATGTGTGTGTATGTGTGTGTGTGTATATATATTTTCCCCCCTGCTGGGCTGAGTCTACTTATGCAGAGAAAGTTCAAAAAATTCCACCTTGTTCTAAACTAAATCCCAGTGAATATCCAAGGAGGCCAATTTTTATGTAGATTTGTACTATTATATTATGAAGATACCTTTATTGTCATCAGTTGGGACAGATTTAAGGAGAAATTAATGTTAGTAATTATTTATATACACTGATAAAGGAAGCCTGATTAAATTCTGTGGATTAGTCTCTGCCCTTGAATCAGAATAGTCAGAGTAGTTAGAATAATGCCAACCTTTATAAGCATGCCTCCTTTATGAAGGACCATTTTTTGGACAGCAAATGGAGCATTTCCCCTATAGTTGTTTGCAAAACAGTTAAGAATTTTTCCTTGAAATTTAAAAAGATGCAATAAATATTATTGCATATAGTGAGCTAAATACTCTTAATTATTAACATATAAGCAGTCTTTTGGGGAGATGAAGCTATTATAATTTGCTCAGAGATATCAATAATTTCTTTAAAGCAAATTTATATGCACTATACCATATTTTAAGCAAATTATATTTTATTCTGCCGAAATCTGGTGGAGAATAAAACCTCACTATAATGATAATAATGTGCTACTGCTGACAATAATGTAGTATTTATATAAAAAAGGAGATTACGATACAAAAAGTTAATTATGATACATCTTCTCCTACTGGACAATTTAAATATCAATAAATGGGAACAGATAAACGATGTTCATAAAGTGTATGTTAACTATACTTTCAGTATGATAATTGTTTCAGCTTTTACAATTTACATAAGGTAGGCAGTCAGCATATGGGGGCATGCAAATGTTTTTCTTTAGAATATATATACATATATATGTATATATATATTTTTTGCTGGTTGATAAACATTGTGGATGTGAATATGACAGAATCAGTATGAGAAAATCCTTCTGGTAGAATTAATCATAAGGAGTAGTCATTCCAAGTTTGCTTTTTGATTTCTTACTGCAGATTAAAGAATAACATTATTGTTTAATACAGTGTTTAGTGTGAAAGTGGGGTGCCTGGGTGGCACAGTCGGTCGTGTCTGACTTCGGCTCACGTCATGACCTCATGGTTTGTGAGTTCGAGCCCCACTTCGGGCTCTGTACTGACAGCTTGGAGCCTGCTTCGGATTCTGTGTGTGTGTGTCTCTCTCTGTCTGACACTCCCCTGCTAGCACTCTGTCTCTCTCTCTGTCTCAAAAATAAATAAACATTAAAAAAATAATTTAAAAAATTGTGTGAAAACCATATTAACAAAATCATTTGTCTACTATATCCCTTTCCGAAGATGGGAAATTTCTGAATTTCTGAACAGTAATTTCTGAATTATTTATTTAGATTGTATATTTCCATGGCACTAAAAGCTCAATACCCAGTGCCTTGCCATTGACTGCTTACTGTTTTCTCCTCTGTGATTGAACCAAACGATATCGCCATGTTCTCTCTTCAGCGTAGTACACTGCTTCAACAGATACATTTACAATAGATAAACATTGATAGATATTACCTTTAATTTATTGTTCACAATTAATTAAATGGGAGGTTCATGAGGTGATCTATGAAATGTTTTGCCCTCTAGTGGTTAAAGAAAAAAATCAAGATAAAGCCTCCAACAGATTTGAACGAATAAAATTCTGAAGTTCTCTCAAGTAACCAAAAGATTACTTTAGGAATTCAAGGATCTACCTTTAAGTCTTGTCAAAAAAAAAAAAAAAAAAAAAAAAAAGAAGAAGAAAAAAGAAAAAAAATTCTCCAGGTGAGAACAAAATCAAGACATGGTTATCTCATGGAAGATTAACTCTTTGACCAATCTTCATTATTCACATAGAACACATCCCATTATCAATGTTTATCATGTCCTGATTACTTTAGTACCTAAATCTATATGAAACCACATTATCTAGAAGTGTGCTGTACACGTGCAGTGATGGCTTCCCAAATCAGCCTCATCCCAGGAACCCACTAGATATTGCTTCATAGTAACAAATGAAAACAACCTACTAAGTCCTGCTGGTTTGAAAGACAAAACAGAAACAATGATTTTCAAATAATGGTGTCAAACATATAGAAGGAGAATACATGGAATATTTATATTGTATACTTATTAAATGAGAGAAAAGTTGCTCTCCCTCTGGCGTAGTTAAGATAATGTTATAGTTGAGGCAAAGGGAAAGTTGGTTATAAAAAAATATTCTTAATCTCACAAATAATATAAACACCCACATATGAATGACCTTCAAAATTATCTGTACATGTGCTGTAAAGTGTGTTAGAAGAAGGAATTCATAAATTGATAATATTATTATTTTTACCCAATAAAAATTCATATTGGTTTATACATTAATGTGTACTTGACCTTGTTGGATGAAAACGAGCCATTCAGAGAGAAAATTATACAAACACTCAACTTTGGTCATTTGTTCAGATATTCATCAGTCTTCAATTTCAGTTGATAAATATCTTACTAAATCTTCTTCGCTTGAATAGTCAGTATTTCCTATTTTAGCTTTGTGACTTAACTCTTAAGTTTTCAAACGGCAATGGTAAATAAATACAAAATTTTTCTTCATGGCTGTCATCAGAGCTCATTCTTATCTTACTTGTTAAGCTCTATGAGCAATAAAAATTATGTGATTAATGATAAAATATATTTCAATTCCCTGAGGTATGAACAGAAGAGAAACCGTGTACTCTGGGGAAGAAAAAAAATACAATGAGCCCAGGATTCAAATCCTGCTGTGAACTTCAGCGATAGTAAATTAACAAAAAAGCTATATCGTCTCACAGTAAATCACCAAACATAAGTTTGTTCTGTTAAATGTTGTATATAAAGTATTAGACTTATTTGGAAGTTTAAAAATACCTCTATTCTTTTGTTCCATAGCCAACTGCTTCTCAAGTGTTTCCCTTAATTCTCTTTCCCTTAAAAAATCCATCTTCAGCTCTGTTTTTTCCAGTTGGACTTGTTTTTCTTGAGCTCTGGCATTATCTATGGCAACTTTCAAGAGCCCCTGTACAAAGAAGGCATTCAGAATTGAAATATTTTGGTGCATAGCACATTTCATTCGTTACTAAAAGCATCTTTAAAAAAGAACCAGCTTATCAAATTCTTTCATTCTTGTACATTCACTCTGCATTCTCTAGGACAAGTACTGTAACTAAAGCACAAAACTTCTAAAACTAATTAAATTGTGTTAGGAAGACAAATGTTTTTGCCATGCAGGTTCAATTGCTTCTAATTAGAATATCCAGATCTAAAACTAAATGCGGGCAGCACATAAGCATGCTAAGAAATAAGAACTGAGAAATGATGATCCAACGTGGTTTACGCAGTCCCAAGTGATCCTAGCAGTGCCCACCTATCTCTTGGAGCTCCTTCTCCACCATTCCCTATTGAGATTATACTGGACACAATGCTTACCTTTGGTTTCTGCACCAGGGATTTGCTCTTTCTGTTCTCTTCCTGAATGCTTTTCCTCCCACTTTTTGCGTGGCTTATGCCCTCACTTCATATCACCCCTGTGTAGTTGCCAGTCAAGAAAGGCCTTTCCTCATCACCCTATCTGGATTGGCCTTCCAACCCATCTCGTTATTCTCTCCTTAGAACTCTTCATATCATTTATTATTATGTAATATTGTCATGTATGTATTCGTTTACTGCTTTATGCCGTGTCTCTTCCACTAAAATGTAAACTCTCTGAAGCAGGGACATTTTCTTTCACTTAGTACTATGTTCCTAGGGCCCAGAGAGTGCCTACTATACAGGAGATTCCAAAAATTTGATGAATAGAAATTATAATACTAGTATATTTTTCTTGACATATAAAATACACGCAAGGGATCCAAAACCCAGTGTTTAATAGTGCATTGTTTTTAAAAAGTCATTTAAAATGGTTATAATAAATTGAGAATAACTTTTAGGGGACTATTTGACAGTATAACTCAAGAGTATATGGTAAACTATACAACTGAAAATGGAATCTCATATATACATATACGCATATACATAAGAGATATATAAGTTGATTTACTCTTTGATAATTAAAATTTTAGTCATATTCTGAGATTCTTGAAAATGAGATTATGAAAACATATTAAAAAGTATTCTGCATGTGTTCTCTCCCAATATCCTTTAGAAAATTATTAGTAAACATTAGAGCTAAAATTTCTATGCTTATCACCTAGGCAATTAAAAAATGCCTTTTTGAAGTAGAAGATATTTTTGTCTTGGTCTGTGAACACCAGCGACTAAAATTTTCAACTGAAATTATAAATGAAATAGAAGTTGGTTCTATTTTGTACATCTGATCTAGGATATGACCCCTCTTGCAAGAGACAACATAAGCAGTCTGAATCTGGAATTTCAACTCTGGTTTGACTTGTTAGCCCAATAGATTAGCTCATCAACCCTCAGATCAGCTCACCAACATAGCATTATCATAAGCCATTTCATTCTCATTTCAAGCACATATAAATTATTTCATGTCTGTTATACCTGATCCTGAATTTCCTGGTATAATTCTTGTGATATGAAACAAGCTGGAGGGTTTCTACATGGCTGTTTGCCCCTCCCTACTCTTTTGTTTTTAACAATAAAACATAGCTGCTAAGGAAACTGCCATCTTAACTCAATTCAGCAACATTCCTGTGTATGTTTCTTCTTCATCAGGAACAAACAATTAGTAACAAATGAAAGAGATCATTACATCAAGTGCCCTTTTAGATCACCCCAATTAAAACTTTAGTTTAGCTGTATTTTAATTCTAAGATACCAAATTCTAATTTTCTGCTCTGATTGCTCTTGTTGACTTATCTTTGAAAGATGTACTCTCTGTGCAATGTCTAGAGATTATTTAGCAAGATGCCAATGTTGGCACCACTTAATGTGTTGATTGGTTGTATTATCAGTAGCTGTTTAAAATAAATTACTATTAAACTATTATTGTCCTTGGCTGACAAAACACAATATTTTGGTGTTCTTTAAATATGAAACAATCATTATGAATAAACATGTTGAATAATCTTAAACTGTAACTCTAATTTGTGTAATTTTATATTAATATTTGTTGTAATGTATGAAGTTGCTAAGAGCATTTATGTTTACTGTTTTCTTTTGTTACAGTTGCCGCTAATGTCCCTAATGGTAATACATTACCTATTCCTGCTGATTATGTCTGAAAAATACTAGCTTTAAGATCCAATACCCTCCAGGGACTACTTACAAGCTATATAAAATTAAGTTTCATTTTTAGACTTTAAATCAGTGCGTATCAGTAGGAGTCCAGTGTGAACAAAAATCTGTGCTAGAGCCAAACTAGTACATATGCAAAAATATGTTATTGCTTGTGACAGCTTTGCTGCAAAAAAATACAGAAAACCGATTAAATTTCAGTGCAGCAGGGGGCTGGGAAAGCAATAGCAAGTAGTGTTCACAACATCTACAAATCATTAGGACACCATTTTAACCATCAGTGATAATAGTACTTTCAGATTTGTGTAACTTCTGTAAATTTTCCAGGTAGATCATATGCAAAGGTCACACTAAATGCTGAGTCTCACGTGGACATGTAGTATTGAGCAAAATTCTGTGATGACAATTCTGTGATGATGAATTACAGCAAAACACACAAGGTTTAAAACATGAATTTTTCTCCAGGAGGAGGTCAGTTATGATGTTGGACAATGACAATTCTAAAGAAATGCATTTCAAGTTTACTCTATGGCACAGCAATTATAAGAGACAATGGTTGTTTGGCCTCAAATTTCTTTCTCACGAGGCATGACTGTTGTCATATACATACATATTTTGTCTTCTAGAATGATCTTGTGAATTCAATTATTTTAATCATTTTTCAGAGAATGAGTCTTATACATTTCTTTTCAGAAGGGCATTGTAATTGATCTAGCATTTTTTCAACTATTTTTATAACCTAAAAGTACAAATATCTGCTTGTATAAGAGAACCTACAGTAATACTGATAGGAAGGAAACATTTCTTAATCTACTATTTAGATCCTAGAGAAAAGCTTCCTTCACCATATTTGTTTTTTATACAAAAATTGTTTCAGAATCAGATGGTATCAGAATCAAAGTTCTTTGAGTGTAACTGGAATTAATGTGACAAAATTCCGCTCAATAATGCATTGCCTCTAATGAGAGTAAACATCCTAGTTGAAGGGGATTTTAGTGATTGCCCATTCTAATTAAAGCTTTTTGAAGTTGAAAAAAAAAAAAAAAAAAACAAGGTCCAGATAAAACAGATGATTTGTCTAAAATCCCAAACTGGTAAATTGACTATGCTTAGATCAGAACTCTCAAGCTTATTTAAACCTTTTTTTTTTTCCTTTTAGTGTTTCTTTCCAGGATGAGAAAGAGGAGTGTCCTTAGAAACCAGGAAATTTTGTACACAAATATATAAAAGAACAGTGTCAACCAATACATTTTCACAGAAGCTCTTATAACAAGAGATACAACTATACTTAGTTTAACATGGTTACTGTTCTCCAAAGTCAGTCAATAACAGACACTCCCTCAAAAGCACTTCCAGGTATAAAACCCATCTTGTGATTATTTGATCATGTATGGCAATGTGGCAACATGGGCTCTGTTATTATCCTACCTATGTTTAAATCCAGACTCCCATCACTATAATATGGCCTTGATCAAAAAACTTGTCTGCCTCCATTTACTCATCTGTAACATGGAGCTAATAATGAGATCCACTGTGTGGGATTATAAAGATGATTCAATGTAATATCATATAGAGTTCGCATAGTGATGAACTGTGGACATGGTGATTTATAGTAAGAAAGATATATTTGGTCTTCATCTCAATCCTGGCACAGAGGTCCTACAATGGGTGGAATTTTCTAAGTGAAAAGAGCAAAAAGGTGAAAAGGGTGTGTTTTGTTATTCACAATAAGCCCTTCTCAACTACACCAGAGTTCATTTTAACCAGGTGACTTTTGGAAAGCCCTAAGGATTTAGGCTGGTTGACAGGGGAACTAACTCTGTGATTAGAGGGATGGAACTTTCAGCCACACCCCCCTGATCTGTGGGAGGACAGAAGGGCTATAAGTTGAATTAATCGAGAATGTGGGTGATTTAATCAATCACACCAATATAATGGAAACTCTATGAAAACTCAACAGAGTTCAAAAAGTGCTCAAAGAGCTTCTAGGTTGGTCAACATCTGGAGGTACTGGGGAGGTGGTGTGCTCAGAGAAGGCATGAGAGCTCGGCACCCCTTCCCACATACCATGCCTTATGGTCTTCCATCTGACTGTACCTGAGTTATGTCCCTTGATAGCAAACTGGTAATCTAGTAAGGAAGATGTTTTCCTGAGATCTGTGAACTGCTCTAGCTAATTAATTGAAACCAAGATGGGGGTGATGGGAACCTCTGATCGTAGCTGCTTGGTCAGTAGCATGGGATATAACCTGGGCTTGCAATTTTCATCTGGCATTTGGGGAGGGGGCAATCTTGTGGAACTGAACTCTTAACCTGTGGGATGTGATGCTATCCCAGGTAGATAATTGAGTTAAATTGTAGGGTCTCCAGCCAGTGCTGCAGAATTGCTTGATGTGGAAAAAACTATCCGACTTTTGGTGAGCAAGTGTCGGAGGTGAAGTGATGTTGTAGTAGGATATTGAGAGCAGAAGACAAACACAGGAGTATTTTTTTTCTATATAATGACACATTAAGATTGTTCAGTAACTGTTAGTTTTTACTAGTATCATTATTATTATTGTGGTGGTGGTACACAATGTAAATTAGTAAGTACGGTATATAGTCCAGACCTTTAAGAGATAATGCTATTCTCTTGAGCACAGTAAACTGTGTTTAGAATACTGGATATATTTCACTGTTGTTTTTTTTTTTTTTTTTGGTTTTGTTTTGTTTTAATGAGCTCTCTCCATGAATTGGTAATGAGAACAAAAAGAAAACTTCTATAAACATAATTAAACATAAAAAGATATAATGTAACACCAATATATCTGATCTCAGTCTACCCATGTTTTGAAGCCAATGTCCTATTTTGTGTACCTTTTTGAAAGTTTCCTCCTAATTATTTTTATCTGTTATAATTAAAATGACATATTAAAAATGCAAATAAAAACTATTAACTTTTAAAATGTATAAAATATAATAGGATTGGCTGTGGCATTGAAATGTAAAGACTAGAAGATACATTATCAGTGTTTTGGCCTTAGTAGTAAGTCAGATCCTTCTTCCTCTTCTTTTGTCAAACACAAATTAGAGAATACTTTTTAAGTCCCATAGTTGGATTATTTTATTTATTAGGCCATAGTGATGCCATCTGGGACTGCCATTTATTGTGGTTTTAACAACCCTTTTAGCTCTTCTTTGTTTATATTAATTCCTCCATATAGGCAAATCATAGTGAACCAAACTCCCATCACATATCACCTTATGGCATCTATCTTCAATGCTATCCTTACCCCTAACTAAATATCACATTCTCTACCTTATTTTACCTTTGTTTTTAATTTACCTATTCTTATTTGAATATTTGTAAGTCATTTTAAGTTATTTTTATAATAAGATAAACAATGTAAATTATTTGTTCCCAATCCTCTGTACAAATAGGTTGTAGCTATGCTTTACAGCATGAAAGCTTGGATTGAGAATAATGAGTAAAATTCTCCTTTAAGTGTGTTAATTGGGTAGCCCACGTTCGAAGGTGTCACATTCAGTAAATTGACACTAAAATTCTATTTCCTCACTTAAATTCTCATAGGGAGTTCTCCATGGACATGTTTGAATAAGGAAGCCATAATAAAATATTGCCACATAGAGAAAGACAAAATCCACATAAAATAATTATTTTTTATAAAAGCAAAATCTGGAATGAATCCGTATCACTCAAGTGAAATTACTATCCTTTATGGAAGATACACATATTTAGTATATAGAGTACATTTAAAAATACTAGTGTATAGTATTTTTCTACAGGTCCTCTTTTAAAGCAAAAAAAAAAAATTATGAAAATTCAATTTGGATATGTCATGTAATGGACATCTGTACTAACCATTACAAATCTGAAAATTGAGATTTATCAAATATAGAATATCATGATATGAAATTATTTAATATTAGAAAACAAAATCTTAAACACATTATTTTGAAGGGTTTTTGGTCATTAATTGTAAGAAAAATAGACTTCTATACATTAAATTTAAATACAACCCAATGTCTTAAGTTTAATTAAAATAGTAAATATACATAATAAACTTTAATTTCACACATGGGATTGTATGATTTGAAACATGTAAACATTTTTAACTCCATTTTTTCCATTGCCATCCTGATAAAATATCTCCAAAAGAAATATGGAGCTTTAAACTTACCACACAAAAAGCATGTTACCATTTTGAAATAGAAAGCAGAGAACCCCATTATATATAATTGAAATTGCAGAGGAAATTGAGGTAGGCAGAATGTAATTACCCAAATTAGAATTTGGACAGCAAACACATTTATACTGTATGCCCAATAAGCCAGGGTCATGACTGCTTAAACATTCTATACCATTCCTAGGATATTACTATAACTCAATAAATGTGGCAATAATAAAGGAACTAGCATTCGCAACTTTTTGCAAAATGAGGTGAAACCATTATTGAACATAAATCCAGTATATATGTGTGTATATGCATGTGTACATGTGTTTATACATGTATGTGTGTGCGTGTGTATATATTGCATATGTGTGTGTATTCCTATGCATGGAACTCAGTAATATTTTTAATTTTTATTTTACCTTATGTACATATATGTGAATGCACTGAAGTGGACAAGTATAATTTATTTTCAACAAAATATTCTTACTGTAGGTGTTCTGACTTTGACAGACCCAGATCCCCATGACTGGGGACTAACGATAAACAATTTAGCTTGCCTTGACTATTGTCCCACCATCAACTCTTGCTAAAATATGTCCTCAAGGTTGACTGGAAGGTCAGAAAGAGAGTATATTAAATCTAGAGATACCTTCAATAACATATATGTCTAAAATCTGTACATTTTAAAAATGGGGTTTTCTCTTCATTCTTGTTTTTTGGAAGAAATAATTACAGTTTGAGGTGATGCAGATACATTTCTAGTCTGGGAAACCTGGTGTGGGATAGGTGGAGAAATATTCCCAAGCCAGCAGTATGTGACTTAGAGATTTGGTATTCACACACAATGCAAGAGCCCATGTGTGAACCCATTCTTGAGATGAGCAAGCTGGTTTATACTGATGATACCCAGAAATGTTTTCTCTGCTGAAACTGAAATTAAATGACCACTTTGCTCCTTAAACACATTTTAGTTAATGAAGATACATATAACTGGATGGAGAATTTTAAGTAAACCCTTAGCTTTTTCTTTGCTTCATATGGAGTTGTAAACATAACAAAATTAATTATTCCCTTATTTTCAGAGTGTAAACTCAGAAATGTTGAGGGATATTTTCTGAAATCATTTAATTTAACAAAAGAAAAATTCATTAAAAACTCCACCTCATTAAAAAAAACAATAATATGGGTCAAATTTAGAAAAAAAAAAATCTTATGTTTATTTAAAAATATAATCAATTATTTGGCCTTGATTAAGTTTAGGCTAGATTGATGATTTATTTCAATTACTGAGATATAAAACCTAAAGTTGAATACAGTTCTGGAGACTCTAATTACATTAGTATTAAAAATGCCACATTAATAGATGAGAAGATATGTTACATTAAAGGCCTTCTGTTATGTCCTTGGAGAGGTAAATAAAATTAATTACATTTCTACTGGGAGAAAGTTTAATATGGTAGGAAATGTGTACAGAAAAATATCACTAAGAATCAAGTACTAGCATAAAAAATTTAAAAAAGAAAACACAACAAAAGTAACAGCACAGTATCTTCAAGCACATTCTTACTATTAGCTACTCCAAATATGGAGAAATAAAGGGCAAAAATCTCCATCTGGGGTCCACATGATCGCTTCATGTGTGGGCAAGAAAATTATGCTTTCTTGTATCCCAAACACTCTTATTATTTTGGCTCCATGCTCTATGTTATTGTTAACTGTAAGTATTTTTGATTCATAATGTACTGTACGTAAAATATACATCCTGGGGACTACATAGGAAATCCGTGCAAAGTTTTGTATAGCTTTTTGAAGTCTGTTCTTTGAAGAAACCCTATTAACTGAAACAAATTTATTTATGAAAGAAGGGATTTTTTGGATTCTTTTATATTAGACATATTTTAAGTGACTAAACATATCATTTCCTCACTGGAAGGCCAACAGTTTAAAAATAACCAAATATTTATTAGAACTGGTGTGCCGTCGTTTAGTAAATCAGACAAACTTAAACAGTTAGATTCCTCCCATCAGTTGGCAATAAGGAGAGCATTGAGGCAGAATGATTTTTCAAATGCCCAGGTCATTTTCACTGAAGCTTTTATTAAGGCTGCGTATACATATTTCTAAACCAGTTTGAGTAGTGTAGCAAGTTTAAAATCTTCAACTGCTGGAAAAAGTTCAATGTCATGATTCAGGCAATCTCATGAGTGGCTTAAGCTGGAATAGTATGAATTTGGGAAAAATTCACAGCTTGAGTCTTCCCTGTTCCTTTCTTCCAGGTTACAAAAAGGCCTACCTGTATGTTAGTCAGCAGGGTCTCTATGGAAGACAATCCATCAGGAAACAGAAAAGGAGGCGGAAAACCTGGAGGTAGTGGTTGTCCATGCCCAGTTAGAGAAAGTTTGTCAAGGCTGTCTCTTGCGGTTGGTGTGGAAAGCGGGGTCTCATCTGTATGTGATTGAAACAAAAATATAGAACAAGTTACGCTTGTCTGTTTTTATTAGACCTCAGTAATGGCTTCCCTAGTGGTTTCCAGAACATTTATTGCAAATTGGTTCCTGCTATCAGGAGAAAATGCTTTCTGCTGAATTTTCTTTAATGAAAAAGCTGTGGAGATACAACAAGATAACATTAATGAGTAACTTTATAAGCCTTTTAAATGCAGTCTCTAATGAGACTGAGTTTACAGTGCCATAGAATCTTTTTAAAACAAATATTATCTCACATATAGTTGTGATAATATACTCAGGCTGACTTTATGGGCACCTTCCCAATTATCTCATTTTAGTTTGTTCTGTTTGGATTGACAATAGAATATTTCTAGAGCTTCATATAAAAGAAATGCTTTGTATATTAGTATGTGTGTTGCTCAATTAACCCTTCCTTTATATCAATGATTTGTTCAAATATATTCTTAAGGAATCTACAAAAGGACGTACAATTAAAATTTGTCATTTTACGACTAAAAAGAAAAACTGGAATCAAATATATTCCGAAATTATAAACGAATTATTCAGTATCATTAAAACTAAAGGGCTAATTCTATTGACCCTGAACACTTTTTACCTTCTGATTGAAAAACTAGCCCTTTATACATGAAAAAGGAGTCTAAAGAAAGGATAATGAAACACAACGTCCATAACAATATTTAGAAAATCAAATATAAAACCCTCTAAGATAAATTAATCTTTACTTTATTTATTGAATATTCTTCAAAATTTTAAGCAACTCAGAGTAATGTCTCGATGTGGATTCCTTTTACTCTCACGGTGAAATCTTTTCATTCAGCTCTTTATTATTTAAACATTTTTTTTTACAGTTTCATTTCAGACACCAACGTTATGGCTTATTTTAGTTTATTATATCACAGAGAAAATTTTATTCATGGCAGGATTCTCAATTTTATAAATATTTTCATATTTCACCCCAGGAAAATTAATCAGAGCAATGTATTTGCACAGTCCTGATAGGATCTCTCAATTTTGCAAGTGGCTAAAAACTTCAGCACACTTGCCTTTATGCTTATAATTTGATTCCACTGTTCTCGATCATTCCTTTATTTTCCATTACAACACCTAACCACACAACACGTTTTCCAATTACCTCTCTCTGGGGCAGAAATATGGAAGTAGGAACCTCTCTGTCTCTAACTAATGTCAGAACAAGTTAAGTTCATCTCCCTCACCTTTCCACATTTCTAGTTAACAGGCCAAAAGGGAAGAGAAGTTGGGGAGGAGAGTATCGGACACAGGCTTTCTTTCTATTAACTGCCTCTCTTCTCACACTACACTCACTCCCTCTGCGGTTTCTCCTTTCACTCCCTTCTCTGTTGACTTACTGACAGGCGATCTGAGGCCGCAGGTTCTAGAAGAAGAAACGGAGTTAAGCAGCTAAAGTAGGACTCTCTGTGTTATTTTTTTTTATCACCCTTGTCACTGGGGGTTGAAGAAAGACTGCTGTGCAGGGGTAGGGCTACTGCATGGCTAATGTGATCAAGATGATCTTGGACACCCTTTACCTAGCTGTCATAAATTACTCCTCCAGACCAAGGCTGCTAGTGTTTTCTCATAATAGCTCCAAAAAGGCGCTTGTTAAACATCTATGTGCATGTGAAATTGTTTAAGAATGGAGAGCAATATTTTTCGATCAGCATCACCTTCGCTGTCACATGCTAAAGAAAATGTGGCTTAATAGATCATGGGGATAATAATTGCTTGTCTCTTGAAGAGAGGCATAGAACCAGATGACCACCTGAATTTGCTTTCAGCTTTAGAGACTGATTCCACAATTCTTTAAAGATCGTCTAAGAAAAAAGCACGATATGAATGTACACACACACACACACACACACATACATACACACACATTTGAGTATAAGTTCCATCATTCCCATGACTATTTGATGTAACTTCAATACATTTATGCTTGACTATGTTTGGCTGTTGTGCAAATTAATTAATAAAATCACTCATGACACACATATTTACATAGCTAACACTTACTTAACATAAACAATGTGCTAGACACTGAGGACAGAAGGCTTAAAAACACAATCTACAAACCTCAAGTAGCTTAACCTGGACTGGAGTGACTGATCCCAATTGTTAGTAGCCAATTCCTATAGTTAGTGAAATATTTTGTCCCCCAACATTATTTCATTAGCTACTCTATTTTTCCCGATATAGGATTCAAATTGTTCTGTGTGTGTGTGTGTGTGTGTGAGTGTGTGTGTGTGTGTGTGTGTGTGTGCGTGCGTGTGTGTGTGTGATCTATTTTTCTGCAGTTGCTTCAGTGGAATCCTCATGCTCATCTTGGTCCTCACGGTTTCAACTATCATTTGGTATAGACTTGCATGATTGGGTTCATTCATTAGTCATTTTATATAGGAGAGATATTACATAAGGCCACTCTAAATATGAAGCTAAGAAACAGTAAAATTTAGAGCACAGTGACAACTAAAGAAATGAAAATAAAGGGTGATTCTTAAGATCAATATATATTTTTGAAAAGAAGACACACTAATCAAAGATCAAACATACAAAACAAAAATATTCCTTTGGGCTTCAAGACCCTACTAAAAAGTTGTCATCTTGTGGCAATTAACATCATAGAAAGTCTCATTGAGTCTCCTTACAAAGATGGTAAAATTGGGAATATAGTTCTTCCTTTTGAAATAAAAATGACCTTTGATATCCTAAATGCTCTAAGAAGATTAAAGCAAATGTTTGAGAGTCCAGACAACATGGAAAAGAGTTTTAACATTACCTAATCTCCACTGACTTCAAACAGTGAACAATGATGAAGCACAAATTCACAAAACACCTTATTCCAAATTGATATATCTACACATACTTTTTTAAGTTTTGTTTGTAAAAGAAAGTTTGTCAGATGGCATGCTCTTTGGATTATCACAACATTTGACAATGTAATCTGTCTTCTGTTCTTGAATATTTTGCTTTCAAATAATTTTAAACTTATGAAGGGTTACAAGAATTGGACAAAGAATTCCTAGATACTCCTGGGGTGGGTTGCATGGTAGTCCCCTAAAATATACATCCATGCCTAATCCCCGGAACCTCGGAATGGTAGCTTGCTTGGAAAGAGGATTTTTACAGATGTGATTAAGTTAAACATCTTGAGGTGAGGACATCATCTGGGTTTAGGATGGATGCTGAATCCAATGACAAGTGTCATTATAAGAGAAAAGCAGAGGGAGACTTGACAGAGACAGGAGAGATCCACAGTCAAGAGGAAGAGGCAGAGTGGAGAGGGAGACGGAGATCAGAATTTCCCAGCCATAGTAAATGCATGATGCTGACAGACACCAAAAGCTACAAGAAGTAACGAATGGATTCTCCTTTATAGTCTCTTGCACGGGGTGGGGCTTATGCCTGCGAATACTTTGATTTTAGACCTCTGGCTTCCAGAACTCCAGAAAGAAAATTAATTTTTGTTGTTTTAAGCCGTCAAGATTGTGGCAATTTGTTAAATCAGCCCTAGAAAATGAATCAACTCCTTACTCAAATTCACCAATTGTTTGTATTTTGCCATGTTTACTTTGAAATTATTTCTCTGCTCTCTCCTTCTCTTCTTCTGTGTGTATGTTTACATATGTTTGAACCATCTTCCCTTTTAATCCTAAAACATCAATGCACATTTCGTAAGTATAAGGACACACTCTTACCTGACCACAGTAAGTATAAAATCAGCAAGAATAACACACAGAGAATACTATTGTTTAATCAAGAGTTTCTATCCCGATTTCATTATTTGTAGGATATTTTACTGTAAAGAGTTAAATAATTAATACATCTTATAATGTACTTGACAAATACTTGGGGAATATTTTCTCTGGGTTTGTGGTTATATACTAGCCACTAAGATGGCCTCTGGTGATTCCTCCCTCCTGTTACTCACATCCTTTCTAGTACCTTCCCCCTTAATCTGAGTCAGATCTAACAAACAGAGAAAAACAAATGTGTTAGTCTGTCACTTCCAAGATTTGGTTATAAAAACTTATAGTTTCCATTTTCCTCTCTCTCTTTCTATTATATTTCTTTCCCTGGGAAAAACCAGCTGTCCTGTCATGAGACAACCCTGTGGAGGTACACATGACAAGGAACTGAGGCCTGCCAGAAACCATGTGAGTTGGCTTGAAAGCAGATTCCCCCTGCCCGGTTGAACCTTTACATGAGGCTATAACACAAGCTGACAGCAGAGCTGAAACCTCATGAGAGACCTTAAACCAGAAGCACCTAGCTAAGTTGCATCCAAATCCTGATCCACAGAAATTGAGATTTTAAATGTGTCATGGTTTAAGCCACTAATTGTTGGTACAATTTGTTACACGGCTATTGATAACTAGAATAGGACCTCACATTTTGAATACTTTGGATTATGTATAGAAAATGACTTAGTGTCCAAGGTGTATCAACCACTTTGGACATGTAACAACTTCTTCAGGCTTCGATTTTCTCAAATTAATATATAGATATATATATATATATATATATATATATATATATATATATATTTCAACCTATATATATACTGAATGAAACAAACTCTAGTGTCATGCAAATGTAAAATTTCACATTCTCTATTATCTCTTATAAAAATTCTTAAAAATTAGTTGAGTGGATGGGGCACCTGGGTGGCTCAGTCGGTTAAGCGTCGGACTTCAGCTCAGGTCGTGATCTCACAGTTCATGAGTTCGAGCCCCGCATCGGGCTGACAGCTCAGAGCATGGAGCCTGCTTTGGATTCTGTGTCTTCCTCTCTCCCTGCCCTCCCCCATTCATACTCTGTCTCTCTCTGTCTCAAATAAATATTAAAAAATTAAAAAAATAGTTGAGTGGACATTCCACCCATATTTACTGGAGATTTCACCTATATTGACTGAAAAAGAATTGAATCACATAAACACAAAATTCCAAAGCAAGTTATTAATTATATAGGTTTACAAACTCCATTTTACAAGGATTCTTAAATTTCCTGGCTTCATTTTATCAAATTAGAAAAAGTTCAACCATTTATAAGACAGGCACTCCCTACACCTGGGATGGAAAATTAGATGCAGGGAAGGGTATGTCCTCCTAAGAATAAAGTAAGCACTTTTGAAAGCCACACTAACTAGGGTACAATTTTTTAAGTACTCCATATCCATAGGGGACCAGTAGTTATGCCAGTTCTCAAAGGAGTTCTTGTTATTCTTAAATTCCTAAAAAAGAGTGGTTTATAACTTTCTTGTATTTTAATTCAGTTGCAGGGAACCACAGTGGTTTTCTAAAGGAAAATAGAACTGCACATAATACAATGTCATAAATGATTTCATCTGTTAACCAGAAAAATACTGATTAACATTTTAATAATTATATAATAAGTATAATGACAGTTATAACAACATACAATCAATTAGGATCAACTAGGATATAATGGACAAGATAAATAGAAAGCAGAGATGGAAGATAAGAAAACGTTTATAAATCCAAAATCAATGAAGTATGAAAAAATGATATTTCATTCTGCTCATCATTTCATCTCATGATTTTCCTTGTATTTTAAGTCACATATCAATAAATGACTATCAGTAAGATTGATGCCTCTGTAAGACAGCTTTTTTTTCCATCCAATCTTATCACATGTAACAATTTAGCAGGATATCCTAAGGAACAATGTTGTTTAAAAAAATAATGGGCCTCTACTTTTAAAATGTTTTCTTTCCTGTTAATAAAATCTACTCAGTTGTTATTTTCATAACTAATCCCTTTGGGTTTGAATTATATATTCTCTTTCAAGTTCTTGTGTGTGTGTGTGTGTGTGTGTGTGTCTTTTTGTATCTGATGTCTTTTATTACATCATAAATTCCAAGTACAAAAATATTCACTTTTAGAAAACCATACGTTCCAAGGGAATTCACATTTATTCATCTTGATGTAAGTAGATAGCAACACTATTAAAATAAAAAAGTCTCTCTATTTAATGTTTACAAGTGATCTGGGATTTTGTATGAAAATATTATATTTTTATACTGGAAAAGTGAAAAAAATGTTGACAAAAATTCTAGAGAATATGATAATCTCTATGAATATTTATTTATCAAAATATGAATGTTTCTTTGCCCCTTTTTGTTACATTTCTATCACAATTATATAGAAAGTTACATTTATTGGTGGTTTTTTTTAAACTCATCGGCCACATCATTCAACTGGAGTACGGGCACGAATAATCTAAAATACCAAGGGTTGGTATTTAAAAGATTTATTTGAAACTTATATTCAGGCATCAGACACAGTCATTTAAGTTGAGTTCAATCATAATCTCAATCCTAGTTCACTCCTACTGTAGTACGCTTGGTTTAATTTGGCAATGGAAACTAATAATAAAGTAGAATACTGTGATCCGGAGTGTAATCTTCAATTAGAAATGGTCATGCATGTAAACGTTTTTCTTTCTATTTTCATCTTCTCATAAAATAACAGATTACAAAATATCACATCAAATTTTATTTGCATGACTTTCATGTATCTATTTCAAGTCTTATAAAATATCCAGGGGTATGATAGAGTAAAGCTATTTTCCCGTATTTAATTTTAAGCCCACTTCTCAAAATCTGGATGCAGCTATGGTAAAATGAAGAGCAAACCAGGCTAGATTCAGAAAGTGTGAGTTCAAGCCCTGGCTCTAGCAAGTAATAGCAAATAGTGGAGAAAAAAATCCATCTCTTATATTCTATGAGATTCATTTATTTACTAAAAAGATGATTACAAACTCAAAGGATTATAGTTTAAATCCAAGTAGATTATGTATATGAAAGTGCTTTGTAAAATATAAAATGCTAATAATAAACTCTCAATAATTAACAAATCACTAAATGTATTCTACATTTCCTTTGGTAAACTTGGCTTCAATGTGCCATGGAGAGAATCTTGCTCTTGTACCATAAGCACGAGACTTCTCTACTATTTCTCTCGAATGAGGCTCGTGATGATGAAGTATTACGTTGATAATAAAATTCTTACTATATGTTATTTTGGTTGCCTTATACAAACTAACCCTGAAGTAGTTCAGCGAACAGTTAAAATTAACTATGATAGAAATAACTTGAGAAAGGGCAAAAGGATATGAACTAGTTTATCAACTTCTCTTCTGGCAGCAGGACCTAGAGGAAATGGGTAAGGTGACTTACACAGAACGAAAACAGTACAGATTCTGGAGAAATCGACTGTCAGAAACATAAAAACACTTACGAGTTTCCTTGGAACAGTATCTGGATTTTGAGTTTGGGTGAATGAAGGGAAGGATTTAATATGGAAAGGACATCATTGTAAGTGCGTGTTTGGCAGCATGCTGGAGGTGCGCTAAAATATACACCAAACTCACAGTTCTGCCTAATCTGATGCACTTTAAACTATGTATTGCACATATATGCAATTATCACCTGTATCAGTGGTTCTTACCTCTTGTGTAGTTTACCTTTGAGATGCTGATGGAAATCAGGGATCACTCCTTAAAGGTAAAAATAGAACATAGAATCTCAGCTCCCTAACACAGAGTAAGCCCTTATTAGTATCTGTCGAAGGAATATGTGAATGAGAGGAGTTGAGGCTAAAGCTGGAGCAGTAAAAAGTGCAGAAATGAGAAGGATGTAAGTCTCTTGCACACCCTGAGGTTATATCACACCCATGATAGTAAAACTAAAAATACCTTCTATTGGAAAACCACTCTATTGATTACAAGACAACTGCATAGACATTATCTTGCATGAGGAGGAAGCTGTAGAAAGAAGATTTTAAAAATGCATGCAATTATAATCTCAATAAGGTTATGGTGCCAAAGGATTGATTCAAATGGCACCCAGTGGTTATTAAGAAAGGGGAGAGATAATATTTAGATGATACAAGTACAGAAAGGGTGAAGAAAATAAAATCTTCATGGCAAGGTATATTAGAAACGAGCACTGAATATTGGGAAAGAATTAAACAGGAGGAGGTCAAGTGGTTCTATAAGGAAACCATGCAGGTTGACTGTTCAAGGAAAACCGGCATCCTGAGGGTCCTGAAGAAACTTTTATTTTTAAAGGGAAACCCTATTTTCTACCATTATGCTTAAAATACGTCTTTAATCTCTGGCTATTCTACATTTATATTTCAAAAATCTATGTATGAAGGAAACTCTAAATCAAGCTATAGATTAATAATTCCAGACAGAGACTTGACAGCAAACTCCTCACCGTCTTTCGCACCTGAGACAATGAAACTATACACTCTGATATCTGTGTGTACATTTTTTTTCCTGCCACAGCTTCACAGCTTGGGATTTCTTGGCATGCGCGCGTGTGCACCCACACACGCGCGTGCTCGCGCGCACACACACACACACACACACACACACACATTTACCTTTTAAACACTTCGGGTGCTTTTACCCCTGCTTGTTTGTTAAAGACATAAGTCCTAGTGTTTATGAAAGAGCTGGCACAGCTATGCTGAAAAGATCCACTTCATTGACCTTTCTGTCTCTTCCGTGACCCTGTAGGTTTAACCTCACTGCTGATACTGCAAGTGAATATGGGAAAACATTTATTGAAAGCTGCATAACACACACGGTTATATTTCCTCGGTTGATGTTTTGCATATCTGCACAGTAGGGCCATTAAGGGTTCTAAGAGCACAACGGAAACAATCATAGCGTTTGTTTTTAGATGACTGACTCAGGACATGTACACCAGGCTTTATATAGAAACTGTTTTTGTTTTATTAAGGGACTGTTTGCCTGTTAGTGATAACATCATTAAAAATAAATGAAAGGGGGCTGGTAAAATGCTTCCCAAAAGCAGAAACCTAATTAAAGGTGATATGCCTGCTATGAGGCTTTTTTCAGGACTCAGAAATAGAACGAGGTTAGTTCTTTCTCATTTTATAAGGACCAGAGAAGACCTCACACTAAAACATCACTTCTGATCTAATTTTCTATTTCTGTGTACTTTAATAATCTACTTTACGGGCGATGCTTGCCCATAGAAAGTGAGCTAGTTTTGTTCCCACAGATAGCTGCTTCATCATGTCGCAGTGTATGAAGAGAAAATCTGATGGTTCGGGTCAAACAAACAAAAAAAAAGCACTCTCCTTTTACAGCAAATCGTACTGGTTGTGATATACACAGTCACAGCAGTTGAAATAATGCACAAATATTTCATAATCCTAAAAGAGCACTTTTGAGAGTCCGAGTTAATGGTAAAAAAACATTTCCAAATCATGGTTTATAATTTCAGAAAGAAAAAAAAAAAAGTAGACCCTTTCATTTTAAGGGGTGGAGTTACTCTAATTTCATGGATGGTGGAAAAAGCAGGAAACTGCATTCCCTTGATAACTCTGCCCTTATTGTGCTGTGACCTTGGCCAATTTACTTAAATTTACATCTGCCAAAAATGAGTTTCTGAAATGTGCTTTGAGAATTTTCAGGGGGGTGGGAGGGAGGAGTTGTCACATCAATTCAAGGCCTTTTCAAAATTAATATTACTTTAGAAGTAAAGAGAAAAAGACGAGAACACTGGGCTCCCTCACAGAGCACTATAGTTTGATACCCTGGTTTCTTCTTGTCACCTCTGCACAGTTTGGGTTCATTTATGAGTCTCCAAGCTGAAAATGAATCTTTTGCTAAGTAAATAAAACAGAACAATTCCCAACTTATCCCCCTGAAATGTAAAGTAGCTCTGGTATTATGGATTATTTAAAATTGGATTTGCACATAGGTGTTAGACTAAAATTATCATGGAATTATAAGAAGTGTGAGAAATCTCTGGAAATCATTTGGTGTAAATTTTCATTTTTCAGACAGAATAAGTCCGATAAGTGATTGACCCAAAGTTCTTCAAACCCAAGTTTGCAAATTCTCATTTCTTTCTTCATTAAAAGTTATAGTATCAATTTAGAGGAAATACTGGGAAAAATATTCTGAATGCTTCCAAGGGTATGCAAACCCACAAATATACACACACTTAAGACAACTGAAGCATAGCAGGATATTTAATAACTATTAAGGAATTTTAGGAGCGATAATAATGTGATTGTGATTTAAAGACAAGAGCCCTTATTGTTAAGATATATACACTGGAAATTTAAAAAATATATATTTACAGATTAAGTAAAATATGTTGGGGATTGAGTTCAAAATTATCTGAGGGAGAGAAGGAATTGGGTGGGGGAATTTATAATATCAGTTGGGGCTTGCAATGATCATTTTTAAAGCCAAATAATGGGTAGGCATATAAGGGATTTGTTACTCTATGCTAATTTTATGCTTGTTTGAAATTTTCTATAATAAAATGATTTTAACATAAAAATAATGCTATGCAGTAAAAATTCTATTAACTCATTTTTCTTTCAAAATTCAGAGGCATTGGTATGATGATCATCAGCATTACCATCAAAATAACTAGCATATACTGAGTGCTTTCTGTGTGTGCAAAGCAATGTTCTAAGCGCTTTGCATGCATTAACTAATTTAATCCTCTCAATAATTCTGGTAGATTGTTACTAGCATTCTACTCATTTTACACATGAGTAGATAGAGGTAAACATAAGTTAATTAACTTGCCAAGATAACTCGGCTAGTAAAGAGAGGAGCCAAATTCAAACCTAAGTAGCCCTGCTCCAGAACCCTTAAACATACGAGGAGTAAAATGTAAATTATCTATAAGATTTTTTTAAATGCATTGGTATATGTGTTCAAGTATAAGAAACATACATTCCAAAAAAGGTAATAATTTTATACTTATTTTATCTCAGACTAGAAAGAAAACTTAGACATTTCTATGTCATTCCTTCTTAATCAAGGCTTGACTTACTTCTTAAAACCTAGCCAGCGTTCATCTTAAGCAGCCAAGATTCATTCAAACTGGCGATTCGCACTGTCAGACTTGTAATCATTCATTTCTTTTTTAAGTTTATTTATTGATTTTGAGAGAGAATGAGCATGAGCATGACTTGGGAGAGGCAAAGAGAGAGGGAGGGTGAGAGAATCCCAAGCAGGCTCCACAATGTCAGCACAGAGCCTGATGCAGGGCTCAAACCCACGAACCGTGAGATTATGACCTGAGCTGAAATCAAGAGTCAGATGCTCAACCAAATGAGCCACCCAGGTGTCCCAGTGATCATTTATTTTTGAGTCCAAGATATTTTACCTTAGCAATGAAATTCCAGATTCTCACCACCTGGGACTAGCTAGAGATCTCCAACCACAAGTACAATCGACAATATCATCCCTAATTTCAGGTGCCCACACAGGTATCTCCTGCAAATTCCCCCATTCTACACAACTTTACTAAACGTCAACCATCCTGAAAAAGTGTATACTTTGTGAGAAATATTTAACCATGAAAATACCACTTTTAAAATGTCACATTCATTCCATTAGATAACAACAAAAACAAAAACAAAAAACAAGGGCTACTTAAAGATTCTTTAAAAAGTTACAAGTGTTGAAGGAATTCACTCTAAGGAGCCAGTTCCATGCCTTACCCATTCGTCAGCTACAATTCAACCTTGAGTATTGCCACAGTTTATCTCTTGCACTTGTTCCAGTTTAGCATCTCCTAAAATTCCTCACCATATAACCCTAGCCATGAACTTGCCTCACTTTTCACCATGAGAACTTTGTTTAGGTTTCCAGAACCAGCCCCACTCCTCCCCTGACTCTGTCACCGTGCTCCATGCTCACACCAGAAGCTCAGGGAGTTCTTGGCTACCGCTGGGCTCTGGTAAGATACCAGGTACCAGGTTACTGAGATGTTGCCCTAGACATCAACTTGCTGATCTAGATAAATTAGCTTATGTAAGTCTGCTAATTGATCACAAATAATGACTCTTTCTAGGCCACAGGTGTGTTTTACTAGGTCGCTTTCTTCTCACGTCCCTTGTCACAACCTCCTGAGATGGGAAGCACAGCGTGTGGAAGCGAAAAGTCTCCCGAGCCGACAGCCTCATAGCTCTACACCTTCAGCTTCACTGTCTTGAACCCATTCGTGTTTTCCCTCCCATATGGAACAACTAATAACTGATACATTTCACCAGCACTATTTCAAAGGATCAAATTCAGTGAAAATTATAACCAAAAAACTTCCTTTGTAGGTTTGTTTCCTGAAGTGTGTACAACATGAAAAACTGTGAGGGAAGTAAGTCACCATCTTGTTCACTGCTGTAACCTCAAAGGATGGCACATGACACAATTTTTATCATCGACTGGCTGAATACCTGATATAACTGACCTCCACTAGCTAGTGGGCTAAGCTCTTTGTTCTCATATGAATAAAGATAAATTTAAGCTGAGGTTAGTCTACATTTTAAATCAGTTGAGTCTGAATGAAGGAGAAGATATGTAATACAAAATGTTTGCACTCTGGGTTGCCTTTTTAGAGATGCAAATCCAGCATAAAAAAACTTTTCTATTTTCTTTACGACATTTCTTTAAAGTTTATCTTTATTCAGTTTGAGAGAGAGATAGCAAGTGGGAAAGGGGCAGAGAGAGAGAGGGAGGCAGAACCCCAAGCAGGCTCCGTGCAGTCAGCACAGAAAACACGGGGCTCAAACCCACACACTGTGAGATCATGACCTGAGCCGAAATCAAGAGTCAGATGCTTAACAGACTGAGAAACTCAGGTGCCCCTATTTATGATAATCTAAGTTTTAAAACCTCAATTTAAAAAAAGTGTGTAAATATATCTGTGGCTATCCAGTGCAGAAAGGGAACTGCTGATGATGTGTAAAAAGCATTAAGATTTGATTCATGAGCCTACGTCATAAGTGATGTTGGCTGTTCTGGGCACTGGTGAACATGCCATGACAGAGGGTCTATGCAAAGGCTGATATGCATCCTGTCAAGAATATTATAGAAACTCTTCCCTAGAAATTGATAGGAGGTTAAACTAAATGACCTTTTTATCCCTTTTACCTATTGAGATTTTACGACTTCTTCCTTTAAAACTAACTGCTTTCTAACATAGTCATATAAAAATGCAAAGGAGAGCACTAATTTTTAGGATTTAGGGAAATATAAAAAGTTAAGAGTGTATGTTTATGTCAAAGTCAGCAGTCTTCCCTTGGCGAGAAGGGGATTCTTGAACAGCACAGCTGCTATTTTGCAACTCTCAGAGCATAAAAACATAACGCAAATTCCCGGACCTTTACTACATATAAGTTTTAAAACATTGATTTCCAATTTATAACCACTTGTTCTTTGTAGCAAAGAAAAAAGATGACATTGTCAGATTTATAAAATTGTTGTTAGTAGCTTTTTAACGTGTTCTATTTAAGAAAAACATATCTGTTGGCTCACAAAAAGTCAAACAAAAGTTAAATACAGAAATGAGACGTCTTGCCCAAGTTTTCCCTTATCACCTATTTTTAAATGTAATTCAAAAAAATGTTTTAAATGTTAAAATTGCTTTAAATTCCAAAACAAGAAACACAAATCATTTTCTGGCCCACTGAAGTATTTCCTGTTATCTTCTACTTTATATTCTATATGTCTAATAGCATGGATGCTTCAAATTCATTTTGAGGATTTTTAAAAATATCATAAAGAAGTTATGCATTCAAGATGGAAGATAGAACATGGATGAAGAATCTTAGCTGGAAAGGAAACCTGTATTAAGGGATCTGAGGAAGGGTGGTATGGATGAGACCCAGTGAATATGAGAAGAGTTGGCTCATGCAGGTGTCAAAGAGCGAGCCTCGGAATTGCAAGAGCTCCTGTAGGCCAGACATGAGGTTATGGCCCACCATGATCAGGAGCACTTTGGGCATGGGTGATCATCTTACAGAAATGGGACTTCTTTCTAATCATGTATGTCTCGTGAGAATGTAGAACTATATTGTATCCTCATATGCCCATGTAACTATCTATTCCCCTGGCATGTTCCATTCAAATCATGCTAGCATTACAGCTACTTAATATTTTCATATATATTTCTTTATTGTTAATCTTTCCTCATTAAATGCAAGCTCCTTAAGAATAAAATTGTTCTCTGTACTGATGGTATTGTGTTCCCTCTACCTCTAATGGTGCTTTGCATTTACTAGGCTCTCGAGAAATATGCGTACAGTGAATAAATAAAAGTTTAAAAAGTATTTCAAAATGAAATAAATTAATCTCTCAGGCTATTTCTGTGCAATTAATTTTACTCAGAATTCTCAAATTTGTAAACATATATATTAGTTAAAGATTCTTTAAAAAAAAAGGTTTCTTTTTGAGAGAGAGAGAGAGAGAGAGAGAGCACGCATGCAAGTGGGCAGAGGCAGAGAGAGAGGGAGACAGAATCCAAAGCAGGCTCCAGGCTCCAAGGTGTCAGCACAGAGCCCGATGAGGGGCTCAAACTCACAAACTGTGACATCATGACCTGAGCAGAAGTTGGACTCTTAACCGACTGAGCCACCCAGGCACCCCTAGTTAAAGATTCTTCTTAATAACAATCAAGAAAGACTGAGAGAAGTTATATTACGATAGATAAAATGACCCTATAGTATCTAATGTATCTGAAGGAAAGTCAAAGAAAATTAAATTATATGCAAGTATATATATACAAATGACTACATGCACATACACACACATAAATACAAGGAACATATAGGTATGTAAGTATGTCAGTCAATAACTATTCTATATTTAGACTGTTAATCTTCTTTAAAAACTATCACCAAAAGCTTTAGGCAAATATAAATAAGTTTCTTATTTGACATAATAAATTATCTTTTGTTACTTATTCTTTCCCCCATATAGTAAGATTTCAAAAGAATGAAAAACTCAGAAAGAACCTCGAAGTTTTACTACTTTCTATTTCGTCTCACATACTTTAAGATGAACAAATTATAAGTAGCATATGTATTGAAACATTATTTCATAAATGAGTTAATACTAATGGGAAATTTGAAAACAATTAAAATATTCAACTATATTAGAAAATGCCTCACATTTGAATAAACAAATCAAACATACAAGTTTAACTCCTACATTTGGATATACATGAAAAACTCACATTGCCCTTTGATGTCATTTTACATTAGAAAATTTAAAGAAATACCATAATAACAAGTAAAAATAGTGTATTTATATGCATTTTCAAAACTCACACATAACTCAAGATTCTGATATGTCTCTACCTATGATGACCCAGGACAGTAGTTATGGGGGATAATTTATATTGGAGCCACTTTTTTTGGTTGGAATCATCATAAATAAATACCTTCATTGTTTCTCTTATAATGTATTCTTAAATCTATTCCCTTTTATTTGCCAGCATACAAATTCTCCACAGAAATTTGAACACAGTGCCTAGCATAGAAATATATTCAAAAAATATAATGGGGGTTACTGGGTGGCTGAGTCAGTTAAGCATCTGACTGTGGCTCAAGTCATGATCTCATGGTTCTCGAGTTCAAGCCCTGCATTGGTCTCCTTGCTGACAGTGTGGAGTCTGCTTGAGATTCTCTCTCTCCCTGTCTCTCTGCCCTCCACAACTCATGCCTGCATGAGCGCACGCACACGCACACACACACACACACACACACACACACTGTCTCTCTCTCTCTCTCACCTTCTCTCTCAAAAAAATCATGATAATCTAAAGAAAATTATTTCTTTCATTATTAAAATTATTTTCAGAACTATTATAATCATAAATTTCATCAGAAACTTTTTAGGAAACAAGAATAATTCTGAAATATGAACTTATCTTGCCAATTGTTTAGTTGGCAAATCAGCCAAATTAGAAGTTAGTCTTTCTAGAAATATTTATAGATGAATAGCAAATTAAATATGGTATGGTGTACACTCTAACAAAGATAAGAAGACAGGAAACTGGAGCAAGTAAGGACATTTAGTTCATCCTCGGACTTCTTGGAGGAAGAAAAAACCAAGCTCAGAATGAAGGAAAATCAGGATACAAAGCCCTAACGCAGAGCTAAAACCTTCATATATGGATAGATGGAAAAAAAATATTTTATTATCTCAAATCTTATGTGAAGTTTCTAAAATTGCCCTCTACTTACATTAGCTCCTTCAAAGGTTAATGTATTTTTTCTTTTTCTTTCTTTTCTTTTTTTTTTTTTTTTTTTTTTGAGAAACTTAACAGAAGACCATGGGGGAGGGGAAGGAAAAAAAGAAAAGTTAGAGAGGGAGGGAGCCAAACCATAAGAGACTCTTAAAAACTGAGAATAAACTGAGGGTTGATGGGCGTTGGAAGGTTGGGGGGGGCGGGTGATGGGTATTGAGGAGGGCACCTGTTGGGATGAGCAGTAGGTGTTGTATGGGAACCAATTTGACAATAAATTTCATATTAAAAAAAAGAAAAAAATAGTATATTTTTTCTATCACCTATTTATTAAAAAAAATCCCCTCTTGTCTATCAATGTTTCATCTCATTATTCTCACATTGTCCTCGTAGGCAAAGAAATGAGACTAGGTTGAAAGAAAGTTATCCCAGTGAGCCCATGCCAATCCTAGCAATTTCCATCTTGTGTTCTAAGAAATTTTTTTATTAAAATTTTTTTTAATGTTTATTTATTTTTGACAGAGAGGGAGACAGAGCATGAGCAGGGGGAGGGTCAGAGAGAGAGGGAGACACAGAATCCGAAACAGGCTCCAGGCTCTGAGCTGTCAGCACACAGCCCAACGCGGGGCTTGAACTCACAGACCACGAGATCATGACCTGAGCTAAGTGGGACGCTCAACCAACTGAGCCACCCAGGCACCCCCTAAGAAATTCTTTTAAGAAATGATTTTAGAATTTTCCTCAGGGTCATCACCAATGGGCTTCTTACACTGTTCTGTGAACATTCTTTTTTTTTTTTTTTTTTTTAAATCATAACTGCATTGGCTTGTTTACTCATCCATTATCTCTTGTCTATGGGCCAAAAAACTCAGCTGTAATTTACTTCAAATATCTTAGAACATAATTCATATGGCCTGAATTCATTTAAAATAGCCAAGACTTCTTACCATCTCTTCATCTATCTTGGGCTTCATCTATCTTGAGCTCTCATGATGCTTACTCTTTTTTTAAGTTTCTCTTAGAAGATAAAAACAAAAGAATAGCATGTACTTTTTTGTATCATTTTAGATGCAGGCCAGACACAGGCCATGTATACTTAAAGAGGGATATGCTAAACATTACATTGTTATTTGATTACTTGACGGTAATTTGAGTTTATCTGTATCCTAAACATGGAGTTTCAAATTCTGAGGGGAAGGGTTGGCTTATAGTTTCTCTATGCTTTTCAATCCGGATTCTATATCAAGCTTTTCAAAAATTAATGATCGTGAGTAAGTCATTCTTTTCTCTGTCTCATTTACTAAATAATTGGGAACTCTTCCTGCAACTTTGTCCTCTTACTAGACTCTTCCCCTCTTTACTGAATAATTCTGAATGCGTATAAGCATTTTTGTGTTACATCCCATCCTCTACAAAAGAAAATCTCCCTTGGTATCATCCTTTCCTTCAATTACTGTCCCAAGTTTTCGTATCCCTTTTCAAGCGTTATGTATATTCTGTAACTTCATCTTCTCCCCATGACTTAATCTTGAACTCACTCTAGTCAGTTTTATATTCCTCCCTTCCTAATAAAACTCCTTTTCTTTTTTTCAAAATCAACCGTGACGTCAATGTTACCAAACCAAAGAGTTAATTCCCAGACTTCCCCTTACTTGACTTATCAGCAGTCCTGGATGTGTTGATTATTCCTTCATTCTTGAAACACTTTCTTTACTTGGTTTCCAGGTCACCACCCTCTCTGTTCTTCTCCCCAAACCTCAATGACAGCTTCTTCATAGTCTCCTTATTGCTTTTCTTTTTCATCTAATCTTTTCAAGCTCAAAATATTACAGGTTACCTTCTGACCTTTTCTCTTTGCTGTACGTATTCCCTCATGATCTCATTCAGACCCACGCCTTTAAATACCATCTATATGCTGATGGCTCCAAAATTTATATCTTTAGCTCAGACCTTTTGCCTGAACTGCCCTCATCTCTGGACTCACATCTCCACCGGGATCTCTAAGAGGCATCTTGAAATTCATATGTCCAAAAAACGAACACTTAATTACCCAATTCCACAGATGCTACTCCTATCATCTTGTTAATCTCAGTTCCATTCCATTCATTCTTCTCAGAGTAAACTAAAATGATGAATTTGTAGTGTTTCATTCTAGTTCATATAGCTACAGATAATACATAGAAATATAGATCTGAATGTATCTATATTTGTGTGCAACCATGAGAAATGTTTAACATGACTTTGAGTTAAGTTTACATAAATAACATCATACTGTTAATATCTTTTTTCCAACTTTTATTGTGTTTTTGAGATTTCTCTAAGTTGGGTCCCATAGATCTTTGTATTCATTTGAAGTGCTGTATTAAATTATATCATACAACTATGCTATCTTTTATTTATTCATTCTTCTATTGCAGTGTTCAGTCGGTTCCAAAATGTTTGGTATGATAAACAATGTTGCAGTAAAATGCTTATTTTATCCATGTATTAGAACTCTGAATGCATTATTTTATGTTATTCTCACAGAACAATCTTGCATAGTATTATCCTTTTTCACCACACACACACAAAAAAAAGACTGAATCCTAAAGAGATTGTGTGATTTTCCTAATGTCACACAGCTAGTCAAGGACATGGACAGAATTTGAAATCATGCTTATGCCATTTCATCATTCAGGGTTTTTTCCTATGGCATTAACTTATCTGGTTCCAAATCCCATAAAGTCTCTGTAGGAATAATACTGACAGGGAACAATGAGAAAGGCCCATGACCAGTCCCAATCCTTGCTTCGATGAGAATTCTAGAAAATTGTGAGTGGGCAATGAGAGCATGAGTATGGGAGAAATGGGAGTATTGTGATGGCAGCCCCATCTAGAAATCGACTATTTAAAGCCTTTTTATCAGCTTGTTGGGCATTCCAGTTCTAGAGCTACTGGCAAGAAAGTCATAGAAACTAAAGTGTGGCATGAGGAAGTGGTAGAAATCAAAGAGAAAGTTTTAGTTTGTGTGATTGAGACCCAGGAAAAAGTACCTGACATTAACCAAACTAAGAAAATTAGAAAGAAGACCCTCTAGGATACAGCAAGGTATGCGGTGGAGGGAACTTAAGCACTTGATGATGTTTTCTTTGAAATAAAGATTTGTTTTACTTATCAAAGATTCCTTTTACTCATCAAGACTTTAAGTGAAGAATTTCTACTTGCTTTCTCAATAAGAAAAAATACGAGAAACAAACAAATAGAAAAAAGCAAAGTAACACACCACGCTGCCTCTTTATAGATACAAATCTAGAACTGTGATAATTACCTTTTCTTCTTTCCCTTGTCTCCATACACATGCCATTCAGCTCCTGACTAGAGATTCAACCAGGAGCAATCACTGAAACCAATCATTAGGATCAGTAGAAGGAGTAATAAGCCAAGATATTAAACAAACAAAAATGCAGTCTCAATTTGTCTTTACTTATCTGCTCTGGCCTTGGGTATTGATTTTAATAATTGTATTCCTGCTTTGTTTCCCTATAGGATTTATTTCTAATGTTACAAGTAAGGCCCATCTTGTTCCAGAACCTGTATCTTGCTTGGCTCCATGTTCAATATCTTGGTTTCCTTTGGCCTTCCCAGCTTAGCATTTCTGTTTTCGGAAATCCAACCCAGAAACCAGTTCTCCATGGTCAGATGCCCCAATATAGTATATATGTATGTATGTGTATGTGTATGTTTGTGTGTATTTTTTCCAGAACTTCACTTTTGCCTATCACCACCACTTATAGCCCTTCATTTATCGCCTACCACCTGCCAGAACTTTCTTGCCATCCACTTGTTTCAATATCCTGACTACTGCTTAGCCTTCTCCATATCATACCTAAGAATTTTAGAATTTGAATACTGTGATTTTTTTGTTTGATTTATCACACGAATTAGCAAGCACCCACTATGAAGAAGGGGAAAGGTTAATGGCATAGAGGGAGAATCTCTAGTTCCCCTCTAAAGAGATAGGAGGCAAACACAGAAGAGAAAAATACCAAAACAAAGAAGAAAAAGTCCAATGCCCACTCATGAGGATTGAGCAAAGACCACTGAAGTGGCAGGAAACATATATATTTGGTCTAATAGCCTAAAGATTTGAAAATTTTTGTTCTCTGACACACTTTTCTTGGATTCAAAAGTGTAAATAAACTCAATAAAATGCTATCCAATCCTAAAGATATAAAAGTCCTGTATAAATAAATGTTAATGTTTTCATCTGTAAATTAGCCACAGAGAATTGTGCAGAACTTCAAATGCAATTTCCAATGCATCCACATTTGTCAAATTATTGACAAACAATTGTATTTCTGAATTTTTTCTTAGAGGCTTTATAAAAATTTAATATACAAAATCCGCTGAACAGGGGTGCTTGGGTGGCTCATTTGATTAAGCATCCGACTCTTGGTTTCAGCTCAGGTCAAGCTCACGGTTCATGGGATCGAGCCCCATGTCGGCTCTGCACTGACAGCACAGCACCTGCTTGGGATTCTCTTTCTCCTTCTCTCTCTGCCCCTTCCCTGTTTGTGCTCTCTCTCTCAAAATAGATAAATAAAATAAAGAAACCCACAGAAGAATCATTATGCCTTTAAATAAAATCTAGAAAGGTAATCTCTCTCTCTCTCTCTTTAAGGATTATTCTTCCTAGAAAAAAAGCGAAAGGAGACATAGATGCTTTGGGAAATAAAGTGAGATAGTGATTAGTGGAATTAGCTAGGCTTCAATTCAACAAAAATACAAGAAATAGAACACTGCAAAGAAATATGCACAGACTGAGAAGTATATACAGTAATTGGAACCATCTGCTAGCAAATACAGGTACTACAAGACCTGTTTCAAAGACTAAATTGGACTCATTTGTTATTAGCAGTATATATTTGCATTCAATTAATGTGTTAAAATCCTTTAAAAGTATGCTCTCTTAAGTGGGTTAAACATGCTCATTGTAATCTTGTTTATACTAATAATTGGCTTAGCAAATCTTTTCTTTATATCTAGTACAAAGGTAAACTTTATCAAGCCCAAGCTAAATTATCATAAATTCCATATTAGCAGAAACCAAATTAATGAGGTTTGATTGTACCAAGAAAATTGCTTTTGTCATTTGCTTAATTTCATCTGCTGTATATAATAACAAAAAATTCAAGTGATGGAAGGGGTAGATAATTCACTATTTGCAAAAATACTAGTAGAAGCAAGGCAAACTTTCAGAAACTCTAATTCAGTGTTATATTTATTTGTTTAGGTTCAGTGTGTAATATGATGTTAAGTATATTACTGTACCATGCTATTATGGAACAGATGTTAAATGCAATGTAAAAATGTCAGGGGTAAATGATTGATGATCCTCTTTGCCATTTCAAAGTAAACCATGATTATTTATATGCTCTGGACATTGCTTGAAAGCATCATATTAAATCTAAACAATTGATCCATTTTCAAGGGTTTTTGTATAATGTATTATTTATGTGTTTTTTATTCTTTTGTGAAAATGCCCCAGTATAAGGAAGTATTTAGAGTCTCAAGTGCTCCACCCAGTCCATATGGTAGATTTGTTCTCTGTGTAATACTTACCTTTTCCCTCTAGGCCCATATGGCAAGTCCATAGGCTGCCCAGGCCCCTCTGTCCTCCACAGGGGCCATATGGCAAGTTCAGTGAGCACTCATTTACCTTGTATTAATATTTTATCTGCCTCAGACAGAAAAAGAGATCAGATTAAGTAAAGTCTGCCCCTGAAAATGGTTTAGCCATATAATCAATACTGAGTGTCAATGTGGTATGAGATATGGGTTCTGTTATTTCATTTATATTAAAAATAGCAAATCCATTTGAATAATTTATCAAATAATTTCATAAGCTCTTTTGATCACTTGATATACATTGACAGAATACTGTTTAATTATGCTAATCATCCAGGCAATATTAACACATGATAGTATAAGCTTCTAGAGTTTAGAACTGGTTTAAACATATAGGCTTTGATATATCCAAAGAGATAAGACTGAATCTAAATTATAATCTGTATTACCATAGTAATTGCTCTAAAATTAATTCATTGTTATAACATTTGCAACTATAGGCTAAACTTTTGCTGTCAACTTAAAGTCATTAAGAAGCCCTCAGTACTTTATTTACAGTTAGAATTTATATAAAAATATGGAATAAATTACTACGTTTCTGCGTCTTCTACTGCCACTACAGATTCTTATAAAGGTACGGAATGAATAAACTTCATGGGGTAATTTATTTCATTGTAAATTCATTTATTTGATAAAACCATTATTTTTATAACATCATTTACTTCTGAGCTAAAGACACTATCTCTCTGTTTTCTCTTTAACACCTGATAGCATTGATATATATGGATATGACAATATACCTCATAATCAAATTGCTATTCCCAGCACTTAACAACTCTTCCAGAATATGCCACAGAAACATGCATATCCTTTATGTTAGTCACAGTTATATATGTATATTTCTTTCATCTCCTTCAATAAAAAGATACTGGTCTCATTTTTCAAAACATCTTCATTATTAATAACCTGAGCTCGGTTATTCAAAATGAACAAAAACAACAATGCATCCCACCGTACTTATGGCAATTTATTTTTGTTAGACCTTAGAATTCTTGTCAGCTTAATGCATAAAATCCGATGTGAGAATGTTCAAAAGAGGGAGTTCATGCTTTGTTGCTTGGTCCTTTCTTTCATACATTTAAATGTCTTCTTCTTGGACATGTCTTTTAATCAGTCAACCTTCTCTTCACAAAACAGTTCTAAATAGTTGGGTGGTTTTTTTTTTTATTTGATTTCACACAATGCATATAGCCTATTATCATGTTTTGTCCATGTTTCCTCTGAGCCCCTGTATCTGTAATCATACTTGTTCTGATCTCTGTTCAGAATAGATTTGCTGAGATCATATCAGATAGGTGATACAAAACAGATTCTGGAGTCATTTGAAATTTTAAAATGATAATATTGAAATAAAAATGTTAATGTGTTTAGGTTTGTCACCTGTAAGTGCAAGTAAAGTCATAATTAAAATATAAAGACAACATCAGGATCTCTGACAGCTTATTTTAGGCTTGTATATATAGAAATATATTTTAATGAAAATATAAAAGTTTAATTTTATGCACTGAATATTTTCACGGAGTCAGCACTTTGCTATTTTGTGATAACATGTTAAAATTAATGGGATGTCTTAACTAAGTTCTTTCTGCATATATACATATAAAAGAGGGAAAGCTCTGAACCTGACTTCATAAATAACATTCACTGTGATTTTGTTAAAGTTTAGATGTGTGGATTTGTATTTGAAATCCTCAGAAGGTTACAGGGTGCAACCCTCCAACAATATCTCTGGGTCTTCAGGGACAAAATCCCATTATGTGGAGTTCAGTGAAGGGGGTAAACACCACCATAAAGAAATACAAATTGCACATATTTCCCATTTAGCTCGTGTCACCAAAGTTCACCATTTAGAATTCTAACCAGTTAGGACTTATTCTTGGAGGTCAAGTACCTTGTGAACCTTGTCATCTCATTGATGACATCATATCCCATCCATCAGTTCTTTCAGGAGCACACTTGCCATCTGCTCAGCACATGTTGTAATAACTTATTAGACAAATTCACAGGGTAACAATCTGTACAATGACACTGTTATCTTAATGCTGGCACATACTGAGATAACAACCACTGTTTCTCTGTCAGAGCACAGGGATTCTGCCCTCCAACTTTAAAACAGAAATTAGGAGGCTATGGAAACTTTAAGTATATGGAAACTACAAGCATATGGGCAGAAACATTTTTCTCCATTGTAGGATCACAAATGAAACTCTCCTCATAAGGAGGTCATTTCAATGGATGATCCCTGTTTAGGGTTTGTGAGCTGAAAATTCTTCTTCTTCTTCTTCTTCTTCTTCTTCTTCTTCTTCTTCTTCTTTTTCTTCTTCATTCATGCAGGAATCAGATATATAAGAAGTATGCCCCTGTACCCCCACAGAAACTTAAAAATAATAACATTCATAATCACCAAGCAATAAAACTCAATACCTCCTTTCCACTTGCTAAAATAATATAATTACAATAATTTCCCAACCCCTTCCAGATGACTACAACCTCTCTTATTTTTTTTTCTAAAGGCATTTAATTAGCAGAAAGAGGGTCTCAAAACATCTAGCTGACACTGCATACCTGCAACTCTAATAGGTCCTTTGGAAAAACCAAGGACAGTGTCCAAGATCACGTACCTATACCTTAGCAGCTTTTATCTGCAGCATGGAATTATTGGGCATGTTTAACCTAGCACCCATCAAGGGTTAGAACCTTTCTTATGACTTGATGAATCCCTGCACAACAATCGCTCTATCCCTCAGCTTTAAAAATTATATATTTTTAGAGAAGAAGATGGTTTTTATTTCGCATTACATGAAATTCATCCTCTGTTTCTTCTTTTGGCTTGTCATTTATTCCAGCTTACACTGTGATCAACATTGTACTAAAATAAAGTCAAGTACAACAGCCGCTCCCTGCCCATCAAAACGCACAGACGTCTGCCAAGCACTTGTAACAGCTGGTGTTACATTAATTAGTTTAAACTATTTATTTCATCCATCTCCAGAGCAGATTGAGCAAAAACATTAGAGATTATTCTAGCATCTGTAAGTGCCCTGCAAACATTAACCAAGGAAAGTTAGAATATTCATCGCTATCATATATACACATATACACAAATATATATTTATATTCATGTATATAATTTAAGAATCTGAACAGTCATTATAAACGCGTAAACTCTATCATATACTTAGTGAAGAGATGTTTTATTAACTGCCTTTACAAACATAAGTTTTCATCTTATATTCATCTTTTGTGTCCACAAAGTTTCTCTCTTTAAAAATTACCACTAGAAAGCGATAATAATTCCTGGCAGCATGGGCCATTAAACAATATATGACAGGGACTGGGTGACTCAGTGGATTAGTCACAGATTTTATGGCCACTGTTGGAATCCTGCCCTAACTACAGTGATCAAAACACTGTTATCAAATGGTTGTAAAAATCTCAATTAAAATTACTTCTATGGCCTCCACTAAGTTCTTAGCAAACTACATCCCATAACATGAATCTACACGTTATTGACAAAATTAACTCAACTGCCACTTTTTGGCTTAAGAGAATTTAGAAATTAACTATCTAACTGACTCTTCAAGTAATGGTTGTCGACAGGGACTTGTATTATAAATGTGTGTCCATTAAACACCTGTCAGTCTATGCTTTGGGTAGGACTTCTACATTTTTAAGTCTACATTATCTTTCACCATGCTTTTTCTAAAAACCAAATACATATGGATTAAACTAACATTAGATGCATCTGTTTATGAAAAACAAAACCATCCTGAAATATATGAAGACTAATTCACAAAAGTAGTGGTGGAGAATAATCAGGATTTAAAAATTTTTGTTGAGGGGAGCTTGGGTGGCTCAGTCAGTTAAACATCTGACTCTTGACTTCGGTTCAGGTCAAGATCTCAAGGTGGTGATTTCTTGGCCCTGGGCTTGAAGCCAGCTTAAGATTCTCTCTCTGCCTTTCTCTCCTGTACCTCCCCTGCTCACGTGTGTAGAAATAAAATAACAAAAAATTAAAAATTTAAAAAACAGAAATTTTTGTTGAATATCAAAATAGTCCTGTGTAAATTCCCTCAAGGTTGTTGATTTCCAAAGCAATTTGTTTTACTCCACATAAAGCAATACCATGAATGATATTTGACATATGACTTTTTTAACTAAAGGCAAACAAAAAGGTCTACATGATAGATAGAAAACAAACATTTAGGAAATATTCTGATCTTCAGCGAAGAAAAGTAAAAAGAAGTAAAGAGCATTAGGGAAAACTATATTGGATACCTTGGCAAAAGTTTTCCACATCAACAGCCAGAAGTCCTGAAGCAATACACATTATTCCTAGAGTTAAAAGCTTTCGCTGTTTAACCTCACTCAGGTCAAAAATCAATCTCTATAAAGGAAATTAATTTTACTCCTTGGCATTATATTTTCCTATAGTAAATGCAAAAAAATAGTATAGCAAAAATTTAATGCAATATAATTCTATTTAGATTTATCTTAGATTGAAATAACCCAGATGTTGAATTTTGAGATTAAGGGAACTATTAAAATGCATCCTTATGGTCGGTCACATTGTCTACTCCTCTATATTGTGTCTTTTACCTACAGGGATTTAGCTTAGTTACCTATGTTGGTTTATGGACGATTTAGTCATTACTATAGGACTGTCATAGACTGTTACAGAGCTGTGTCTCCCCAAAATTCATATGCTGACGCCCTAATCTCCATTGTGACTGTATTTGGAGATAGGGCCTTCAAGGGGATAACTAAGGTTAAATGAGATCACACAGGTGGGGCTCTTATCCGATTGAGCTGGTGCCCTCATAAGAGGAGGAAGAAATGCCAGGGATGTCAGCACAGAGGAAAGGCCATGTGAGGACATAGTGAGAAGGTGGTGTCTGTAAGCCAAGGAGACTCAGGTTTCAGGACAAACTAAACTGCCACAGCCTGATTTTGAACCTCTGGTTGCCATAACTGTAAGAGAGTAAATTTCTATTGTTGAAGCCACCCAGCCTGTCGTATTTTGTTCTGGGAGTCCTAGCAAACGGACACAGGGACCTACAGCACAGATACTGGAAACCATCATAGAGTGAGGTATTCATGTCTCCCATTCTACAGTGCCCCTTAATTAGTGATCACGGAAAACAGTGTCCCATTTGTTCCTTATAGCAACCCTGTGAGGTATGAGATATTCCCCACTTTCAACACGAGAAGTCTGGGCTTGTGGAGTTTAACTGGCTTGCACCAAAGCAGATTACTAAGTTATAATTGTGGCCTTGTACCCAGACTTCTGAATCAAATTCCAAATTATCAACGCTCTGTCCTAGGCCGTGGGTCTTTGACCTTTTTTTTTTTTAATAAATAATCAATTTTCAAATTTTAGACCTTTCAGATCCCTGAGAAATGAAATGCTGACAAAGGTGAGCGAAGTACAATATTTTAGGGGAAAAGTTCAGAAGAGACAACATCATGTTTCTGGTCAGACATAGCCTGTGAGCAATGTTTTTCACATTTTGAAATTATTGAAAAAATAAAATAAAAAGAAGAATATCTTGTAACACCTAAAAATTATATAAAAGTCAAATTTCAGTGTCCATAAAGTTTTATTGGAACAGAGCCACAATCATTCATTTGTATATAATCTATGGCTGCTTTGGAACTCTTAACAGTAGATCTGAGGAGTTGTGACAGAGACCATATGGCCCCCAAAGCCTAAAATATTTACTATCTGGCCTTTAACAGAGAAAGTTTGCTGACTTCTGTTTTATCCAAGAGGATTAGTAGCATCCTTTATTATAATTGTTTCAAATAGTCTAGCTCTGGTTTTTCCAGGGAGCCTATTTAACCCATAACAAATTTATAGAGTATCACTAATGAGCTGATAGGATTCTTTCAATTAGCTCTAACCTATATTTATTATGTTATTCCACGGGGGAAAAGGATGTTTCAACTTTCAAACAACTCACATGTGAATTTTTGGAACATAACCTGGTGGTAAATTTGTGGTTACCTGGTTCAGAGATGATTGATGATGAAGAAAGATGAAAAAATAGTCACCCATGTCTATACATTATTCAATTATTCCTACAACTTCTCCCTCCAGCAGAAACTTATTATTCCCATTTTTCACATTTGGAAAACGAGCATTAATGTAGCTAAGGAACCATCACAATTTAATAGAATATACTATGTCGAGTGGGAGGTGAAATCGAAGTTTCCCTACATCTAGGGCTCACGCTTCCAACTGTTATGCTCTACCGTCTCCAGTAATTTCCTTTAGATAAGTATTATTTCTGTTCATATTTTAACATTTTTATTAACAGACTGTTCTAAAAATAACATAAGAACAAAACATTTTATTTATTTTTTATTTTTTTAAGTTTATGTATTTGTTTTGAGACAGAGAGAAAGAGAGACAGCGAGGAAGGGGCAGAGAGAGACTCTGAAGGAGACTCTGTGCTGTCAGCACTGAGCCCAGTACAGGGCTTGAACTCTCGAACCATGAGATCATGACCTGAGTAGAAGTCAAGAGTCAGACGTGTTTACCCAACTGAGCCACCTAGATGCTCCCAAAACAAAGAATTTTAAAGCTTTTGTTAAAGAAATACTAGATTCAAAATTTATAAAAGCAATATTTCTGAGGACTCTGTAATACTTTAGCAATAATGCTTCAGATCATTTATTGTTCAAATTGTTCGGTCCTAATCAATATAGCCTACGTGAATGTGCAGGATTAAACACTGGCACAGGAATTGATATACCGTTAAATTAGCAAATTTATCTGGCCACCACATCACCATTATTTATCATTTGTAATATTTCCATTAATAAAAGGATTTCAGTGAGGTGCCTGGGTGGCTCAGTTGGTTAAGCGTCCAACTCTTAATTTGAGCTCAAGTTGCAATCTCACGGTTAGGAGATTGAGCCCTGCCTGCATCAGGCCTCATGGAGTCTGCTTAAGATTCTCTCTCTCCTTCTCCCTCTGCCCCTCCCTCACTCTTTCCCTCAGAAAGAAAGAAAGAAAAGAAAAGGAAAGAAAAGGGAAGGAAAGAAAAGAAGAGACAGGACAAGGAAAGGAAAGGAAAGGAAAGGAAAGGAAAGAAAGGGATTTTAGCAATAAATTGAAATAACGTTAAAGGTATGGTAAGGCAATTTAGAGAGAAGAGACACGAGAGGAAGGCAATCTTGGGTTTCTTCCTGATTATGTCATTCTCAAGCTCTGAATCTCGAACAATCTATGAATCCTCTCTAACCTCCATTTCATCATCATTAGAATGTAGATAAAATAGTACCAATTGCAGAAGAGTATTGTTAGGATTATATGTGATAATGCCGTGCCATCACAGCACAAGCTTATGAGGCCCCAGATGAAAAAACTGTCCTGTAGGTGGAAAACACAGAGATAAGTTGAAGCTTATCCCCAAAAGTGTAAACAAGAATTTAGGGAAGGTGAAAGAAAAAGAATTTTGAGGGAAAATTAAAGTAGGTAATTATACATAAGATTGAAAGGACAAGTGAACAAGGCTTCAGAAATCTAGTACAAATATACACAAAAGAAGAAAATGGTAGGAATACAAGATTGATTGTAACAAAAAATAACTAGTTTAAAATATATAAAGATTGGATGATATATACAGAAAAATTATGTTAAACAATTATATATAAAATCAGAGAATATGTATCAGGGAATAGTTCATCCAAGGAAGACAATCAGACTTAAAAGGAAATTGAAATAATAGGAGTTTGTTTCTAACACAAGGAAGCATATAAAACTACAGAGATCCATTCATTTGAAGTAAGGAGAGAAAATTAAAATCAGTATTATAGCATTTATCCCAATAATATAACATTGGAGGAGTTGGTTGGGTATAGAGGTAAATTGGCAAGCATGTATTCAGGCAAAAAAAGATATTTTTACGAATGGGGTATACACACATACTCTCTTCCCCACTTGTGAAGCATGTATACATTGAAGCTAAGTCATTTCCAAGCTCTGGCTATATGGGTCCAGGGAACATGTCTGTCTTAGTCATTATGTTAAATAAATGGCATCGTGTTAGGAGCATGAACTCTGGAGGGAAACTGATGGCACTCAGTCCCCACACCTGTCAGCTACCCACTAGCCACGTGACCTGGGACCCTGTCTTGCTCATCTCCTCTGTAAAATGGAGACAATAATAATATCCACAGAAGCATCTGGGTGGCTCAGTCAGTTAAGCGTCTGACTTCGGCTCAGGTCATGATCTCGCAGTTTGTGAGTTTGAGTCCCACGTTGGGATCTGTGCTGACAGCTCTGAGTCTGAAGCCTGCTTCGGATTCTGTGACTCCCTCTCTCTCTGCCCCTCCCCTGCTCACACTCTGTCTCTGTCTCTCAAAAAATAAATGTTAAAAAATTTTTTAAATAATAAAATAAAAAATAATAGTAATCCATAAAAGTTGCCATGAGGGCTGAGTTATTATACCTTTAGTATTGAGAACAATACTTGGCATATAGGATGTACTATGTAAAAGTTTGCTGGGATTAGTAGATCTTTTGCAAACAAATGGGTGGGCAGAAATGATACTATTGTTTCTTTTTTTTTCTAAAACAGGTTATGACTTTCCCATATTTAATATATATATGAATCTGAATATAGATATATATAGATTAGATAATAGATATAGATATATAAATACATGCAGATTTATTATAGCTTTAACTCTCATTTGTATCTAATACAAGTTCAATGGGAATTAAAAATATTAAACCTATTTTAAAATATACTTTGAAGCCTCCTCTTGGGGGAAAAAAGCTCAATGATAATCTTTTAATCTTTCAAACTCAAGGAAAACTATTGTTTATATAGGCTCTCTTGTAAGCAGACACAACATTTGTTGACATTCTGAAGCCATAATCCATCATTTTCATCTCTTCATGGTTGACTCCTCATGTTTTTTCTTCACCCAGAAAGTTAAGTAATCACCTGATGCCAAAGTAGCAGATAAAAATGCCAAATCACATGTGATCAGCTTCTACAGGATATTTAACCCCACCTCCCCTCTCAAATGGTCTGCAGAGGAAGAGCCTCTCACTTAAACAGTTTAGCACTTAGCCACCATACTGTCCTTATTAATAACAACAAAATCCATTTAAAACTTAAAAAATAAATGTTAATACTTTAATTTCAAGAGAGCTTAAAGTTCACATTTTCTTCTCATTTCAAAAGTCATTGTTTTGTTGGTATTTATAGCACAATAGAATTTATCATGTGACATTTCCAGGAAACTGCAAGCCACTACAGTGTAACAACCAAATTCAAATTGTTCTACTGTGTGGAAGAAGCTGGATTGTTCCAAATAACGAATGGAACATAAAGCATATTGACCATCGAATTGTGGTCAACGTATACAGTATTCAGAAGCAGGGCACTATCAAGATCTGCTAATATAAATAATTATTTGTTTCACAGGCAAGACATGCCTACAAAGTACGTGAGGACAAGAACACCCTGGGACACATCCTGGGAGCTTTTCCAAACTGGTACCTTCACATGGAACTACAAATCTTAGAGGCACCTAGAGAATGGGAGTGAGGCTTATGGACTGTAATTCAAAAAAGTGCCTCTACTTCCCCTATGGCCCTTCCCACTACTTGCCCCCTTCTTGAAAATCACTTTCTAACTATTTTGATGAGAGTACCACTTTGGCCCCAAATAATACACCTTATTCCTTTCAAAAATCAAGATCCAAAGCAAATATATTGATGTCTTATAACTTACCAAATAAATATGTAAAATCTTTGGCTTATTAAATGAAATTCACTGTAATCTCTTTTTCATGGCACAGTACCATTAAGATCAGTAATAACCATATTTTTATTATTCTTTTATTCCTCCATGATATAACTTATGATGTTTAGCCCATTTGATAGTCTTACGGATGAAAAGTTCATTCCAAAGGTTGAATGTGGCAGGGACTTCCTTATTCTAAAACTATATACGTGGCAGGGACTTCCTTATTCTAAAACTATATACTATTTCACTTGCTGATGAAATTGTTTGCTGATTGACCTGAATTTTTTTTTTCTTTTCTACCTAAAAGTTAACTGTTAAACTTTGCTACAAAACCCTTTGTTCTTATTGAAGTCACTTTGCTTGTCTCTCCTACTGTAAGGACACCAAATCCTAAAAGCTGGCAAGAATGCATATGTTTATTTCACCATTGCTCTGCAATTACTGAATGCCACTTAATTATAGCAACAGATGCTCGAGTGTAGGAACCAGAAAAATCAAACGCCTCATTTCCAGGTTATTTTTTTCCATTGCTTCTGCCAACAGCAGATGTGTGAGCCCCTTGTGCTCTGGCGTAAATACTTATCAAATCCTAACAGGTCACCTATGTCACAAACAACATTTCAGATGCAACTGTTTCACCTGATAATAGGCTCTGAAAATAAAACTGTGAGCTGTAAATACAACGTATTCAGAATGAAATGCCATAATGTGAAATTGCTTTTTCTCTAGCTACAACTGAAGTCCTTGACAGTTTTTGGCAGTGATAAATCACCCTCCCATTAATTGTCTTCTCTCTCATTGTGAGGTGAGCTGCTAAAAGGGGCAGTCAACAAAAATGACTTAAAGGACAAATTTTGGCAAAAAGACAATGAAGAAATCTGTCATTCCTCAGCCTCCAGTAAACTGTCGTGAAACAATCAAAATATATGTAGCTGAAGCGTTTATGTCTTTGTTACGAAGATTATAGAATGATAAGTTTCTGTTATAGGAGAGGAAGGAAAGGACCCAGAGAAACTTAAATTGTGGATCCTTGACACCCTCCTCCAAGTGATTTTTCTCCTCTAAGACGCATTACCGTCTCTTAGATATGAACATTTTTCTCATCTATTCAGATTCACACTCTGACCTGGAATAAATGAAAAGTTCCCCAATGTGTGATCACAAGTTATAAAATCTTGTTAACGTCATTTTGAATTGGGTATAAATTTAATTTTTAAAAATTAATTTCAGGAATTCTTGAATAATATACTTTGCTATAAAACAGGTAAAATAACTCACACTATTCTACATCCAGAAGTATGTTTGCCACCAGTAGACAATTTAATATTACCATATGCAGTATGAGAAAATTATATGTTACTACAGTGCCTGTCAAATGCACCATTTACATTTTAGTTTATATTCAGCAGTAGTAAGTAAAGCTGCATCAAAACTGGACCCATTGCTGTTCCTGCATGAAAAGTGTTCATGTTTTCTTCATGTAATTGATGTGTTGCTTAAGTTGCTAAATCTCAAGTCTAATTGAACAAGAACCCTAAATCTAAATGTTGCCATTTTTAGGAATGTACCCAGTCAACCCTCTTCAAACAGCAATAACATATTTGAAAGAGATACAGAGGCAAAATGTTAGGACCACAATTACTACACGGGGCAGGATAATTCAAATTAAGCAAAAACTCTAAAAGGAAAAGCACACGTTCAAGAATCCTTATGCAATACAATCGAGTATCCTGAAGCATGATTGGTATATTTCATGTCAACAATTTTTTTCTAGAAAAATCTGAAATAACTTTACAAATTACTTATGGGTATTTCAATTAATACAGGAAATCACTGAGTCAGTAACTCTAAAAGGAATGGTTCAATATATCAACAGTGTTCTTGCTAACAGATAGATGTCTCTGGTTTGCATTAAATGGGGCAAAATAAAGAAGTGGTATTTTGGTACTTTAACAATGTAATTCAATAAAGAGCCCAAGTTAAATAAGGAAAACTTAAAATTACCCCACGTCCTATTTTGTAGCTCAAATGGAATGTTATCTGAATATTAATAAATATAGTTTATCGACTATGACATTAAAACATCTTTTGAATGACAGAAATAAAAATTAAGGGATTGATTTTTTTCTTTTCTTTTTTGGTGATCCGCCAGTTTTAGAGCTTACTGAGAGCATATGTAGATAGCATATTTGCAAGTCCATCTCTGGAGGATTGCAAAAGGCCCTTAGCTTGTGAAAAACAGCAATGTTATTTTTTTTTTAACGTTCCCTATATTTAGAGATTAAATCGCTCACTGCACAAACCCATTTGGAACAGGCGCGAAGGTGAAAAGGATAATCAGTACAGTCACTGGTCCGTGTTTCCTAAACGCTTTTGAAAACATTACTGTGCGCAGGCATAAAATTAGCGGCAGGACCTTAAAAAGGCTGGCATTTAGCATGACTTTTTGGAAAGTGACACCCTCATTTTTTTCTTGTAGGATATCATTAAATTTCAATCGCCCTATGGCAGTGCCTTTCCATTAATAACCAATTCACTGTGTCACTTTGGCTCTCCTTTGAAATAATGAGCCTTTGCTTCGCTTTAATAAATTTAAACATATTCTCAAGGCCAGGGAAGATAGGAAACCGCAGATGGGCTGAGAAAAACACGATTCATAAATCCTTAACTGCCTGAGATCGTTGAGAGCAAAACAAAGTAACACTCGTAAAATATTAAACAATCCCAGCTGTATGAGGGAAGCTTCATTAACAAAAATGGACTATTTACAGCCTTGCTCAGAGCCTGTGGGTGGAGAGAGTCAAAGAAATCTTTAAAAAAAAAAAAAATTCCACTGCCATTTCTTGTTGTGATTCCTTAACCAATTAATGGAACAATGAAAATATTATCTGGAAAGTCCGGCTGCCAAGAATTAATAAATATTATTCAAAATCCTATAAATTATTTTTCTTATTGATATATTTTACTTAAAAAGTAACGAATAAAAGTCTGCCATTTTTCTTCTTGGAAATACTTCCAGAATTTGGAAGTTATGGAAGGCATGATGACCGCCTAAGTACTCAAAACAAAGTGATAATAATGATCAACGCGAACATCCTTATACAGATGGTTTCTGAAGTATATGTCAGACTGGAAACCATTGGTTACTTCCTTTTGCTTTTGTATCTGTATCTTGTTATCCACTTAATTGTCTAAGACCTAAGACATTTTCTAACATTGAGGTTATCAAAACCTCTAAGATTAATAGTATATTTGGAATCACACTTAAAGGTTGGAAATTTGGTGCAAAGATCCTAAAATAACAGATGGAAATTATGAGATATCATCATCAAGGGCAACATTTTAAATGCCCTGCTTCAAAATCAAGTCCCGCTTGCTGGTGGTATACAAGTTTGAAGAACCAAGAGATCACTGTCAGTCTGTTAAATGCTAAGAACTTAGAAGCTCTAACCTTAAAGACAAGCTGACAATTTAGTGGACAGAATGTCAATACTTCTAAACATTTCAAGGGCAAAAATATTGCTTTATACAATCTGTGTCACATTTATTGCAAGAAAAGAATTTAGATTTTTCTTCTGTATTCTGTCAGCACTTTTCCTTTTATTATACAGAGATACATAATTAAGGAGTTCAATATGGAATAATGCAGAGGATGACCCTTTTAACAATACAAGCCAGTCTTATGATACTACATGCTAAAACACAAGAAAAATGCAAACACACTCATCCTTTCAAGCACTCTATATTATACTAACTGAGGCCTTCTTTATACGGATAAAATTTCAGAATATGTGAACAAACACTTGAATAAATAAGGTCTTTTTTCTCATCATTAGCAGTTCCATTTTCTTATCATATCATAAAGGAAGCAAATAATTGGTGACACGGTTCCCAAAAGATAACCTATGTTGAAAAGTAGTATCGGATTCAGTTTAAGATCACAAATACTGACTCCACATGCTGCCTGCACATGCATTTCTTAATCTGCACAATGGGATAAATACTAATATCATCTATCTCCAAAAGTCATTTTAGAACTAAGCAAGTTGGTACACGTCAACTTCAAATAGTGCCTGACGCATAGTAAAGCAGCCTATATAGGTTAGATTGTGACTTAGGTTTAATGCAATGGGCTTGTAGGAAGTATTGTTCTACCCTGTAATATAAACACGTTTAATGACTATTACAAGGAATACACAAAATAAACATTTGCTGCTATGGAAGAACAGGGTGGTTTGTACTATTATTACAAAGCTATTTGTTGGCCATTCTTGTCAGACATTTAAGACTTCCTTTGAATCAAAATCTTGTCTTTTCAGTGAAGTCTTCTGGGGCTGGCTATTACTTTCAGGTTTAAAATATGCCTAAGGCTCAACCCTTCCATGGGAAGCTTAAACTTTGACTATTATATTCATCTGGTATTAGATCTGTTATTACCATCTGTGAGATAGTTTCATGAGATTTTTAAAACACTCTCTTTCATTCATACTTCTAAACAGTAAATAGCCATTTAATAATTATAAATAAATATGCATGTGTATTTAACACTATTTCTTTTGGGGGAATGTTACTTGCTTTCAACCACATCCATAAAACCCATTTACTATAAATTCATCAATATAGAAGATTAAAATATTTTTGGTTACCATTACATGCATCACTCAACTAATTTGTAAAAAGACGGTAAGATGTTAAAGTAGTATTGGAGTAATGTAAGTGTATATATTTGCATTACACATAACTGATAAAATAATTTAAATATCTTATAATTAAGATATTAACTATGTTTTAAAAATATAAGCTAAATTAAGTATGTATAGTTACAAATTCTGAAACCAAATCATTTTCTTTTTTTTTTTTTTTCTTTTCCACTTCAAAACACCTTGAAAAGTCACCAATTATATTTTCTTGGAACTGGGGTAGAAAAGTTGAAAAGACTTTGATAACTCAGATGGCATGAGGATGCCATAGCAAATCAAAGGTGAAATAGCATCTAATTTGAGTCTAAGTGACTAGTCCCTGAAAAGTTGATTTTTTTCTTCTTTAATAGTCCTTCATCATTGAATACGGGAAACAATTACAATGAGAGACTTGTGAGCACAGAGTCTTTGCCACTGGGCCCTCATAAATCTTGCCAGTTCCCAGTGAACAACACCAAATATTTGCAGCTGAGGAACATTTGGTCTGGCTTAAATTAACATATCTCAGCAGTCAGAAGTCATTAAGCTTTGCCAATGATTTGAAACAATTTTTCCATTTCAAAAGCAACATTGGCTTTTACTTATTTTTCTGGATGAAGAAGGTAGTAAAAACGAAAACAAATGACATGAAGATAGAAGTTACTAAGGACAAAAAAGATTAAGGTCTTTGAACTGCATTCGGTAATTTTTTTTAAAAGATCCCTTAGCTCTTATGCATATAATCAAATGATTCAAGATGATACACATCAATTATATGGCAAACAATGATTCAAGTATTAAAATGTAGATACAGTTTACCATTAAGTCTTTGTGAATGTAGGCATTATAAATTGTAAAGCTGATAAAAAATTTCATGAGAAAGAATAACACTTCAATTAAAGTTTTCAAGGAGATTAAGCACAAAAAGACAGAAATACGCTGATGTATTTACCAAAACTCAGTTCTGATACAGAGTTCATTCCAGCATAGGAACATGAGCAAATTGAATAGAGCAACTCAAAAATTGTACCAGGGAGTATTTTAAATACACAAAAATAAAGTGAATAGATTCAGGTAAGGAGGAGACTGGAATTTAGAATTCAAATCAATCATTCCTGTTTATGTTAATTCATCAACTGTGTGGTATGGCCTTCCTTCAATGCGTAATATTGTTTCTGAAAAGGCAGGTTTTAGAAACATAATGCTCGATTTCAATTCCAGTTTCCCTGCAGGATAGTTGTGTCAACCTGAACAAGTCATTTAACCTCCCAGAGCCTCATCTGTAAAGTAAGGATAATAATATCCACTTTGCAAGTCATTGTGAGGATTAGAGATGTTGTAGGGAACTAAGTTTCCCATGCTCAATGTTCTATAAATGGTAGCTCTTGATACTAATATTTAAAAAAAAAAAAGTTAAATTAGTGTCATTCCCATAGCATGTAAATTCTTACAGTCTCACATGTAGTGAATCTTATTAACTGGCAACCATACAGCTAAGAAGAGACCTTTTATTATAATAGATAATGATAACAGAAATGTATATGCTTACCACAGAAGAGTGGGAATATGGAAATAGAGAGTGAGGAATAAATAAAGTATTCATTGTGTGCCAAGAGCTATACTAATTTTATTGTTAGGTGATTTCACTCAGTGCTACAAACAATATTTTGATTTGGATATTTCCATTGGTGTATTACTGTACCGCTCATAAGTGAGGCAGTTGGGGTTTAGAACCAGATCCAGCTGCCTTCAGGTCTGTGTTCTCTCTCCTATGCTTTGCTGCAGGAAAATGACTTTAGAAAATATTACTAAGACTTCAGAAACCTTTGATATATAATTTGGTCAAAGGGTATAATCTACCTGCATCTGTATATCGCCATTCATTTTAAATGGAAATTGAGTCTATCATGACTCTTTAAACATATGAATTGAGATTATCCAGTTTCAAACAGTCTGCATTCTGCTTATAAATATTTTGGATTCTTGGGGCACCTGGGTGGCTCAGTCGGTTAAGCATCCGACTTCGGTTCAGGTCATGATTTTGCGGTCTGTGAGTTCGAGCCCCGCGTTGGGCTCTGTGCTGACAGCTCAGAGCCTGGAGCCTGTTTCAGATTCTGTGTCTCCCTCTCTCTGACCCTCCCCCGTTCATGCTCTGTCTCTCTCTGTCTCAAAAATAAATAAACCTTAAAAAAATTTATAAATTATTTTAGATTCTTTCCAAAGATCCCAAGTAACTCATATTGAAGAAAACAAACATTTTGGAAAACAAAACTTGCCGTCCAATATTTTAGCAAAATGGCCATTAGATGGTAAGCAATTAGGATCCATCAATAAACTCCAATTTATAAATACTCAAAGAAAAAGATCCATATACAGATCTTTTCTGTCAAATTAGGTAGTAAAGAACAATATTTGCATTACGTTGGCTCTTTCTCTGTGCAGATTTTTTTGAAAGATCTTTGAAATATAATTAAAGCATATTATATGAGATAAATACAAAACAATGGAAAGATGGAAACAATGAAGTAGTAAAAGTTTGAATAAGTGACACAACACAGTCAGTGAAAACACATAATGGTTTTTGGATCCTTATACCTTGGAACAATGAGGAAAAATTAGTGTTACTTATTTTACTGTTTAGAGAAGGGTCTGGAACAATAAAGAAAATTCTCCTAGTGCTACATTATCAATTCTAGTTCATGATATGGACTTGCAGAAAGGGACAAACACGTTTTGATCATTGCTCCTATGTATCTTTGTTTATTCTATGATTTTCTAACTCATGTGGAACATTGATTTAAAACATATTTTCTTCTTTAATGATATCTGAAGGTTGTCCTACATTCTTTACAGGAAGTCAAATAGATTTTTTTTTTAAGTTACTTAAACTTTTACAAGAGGTTACAACATCTTTCTAGGGAAGAAAAAACGGTTGGCAGAGAAGCTCAAAGGGGAGGAGGTGAGCTTGAAGTCCCTTCATCAAGTCACTTGTCTCTAGGTTGCCTACTGGAGCCACCTTCTCAGTCTCATGTCTTCTGTTTTCTCTTGTTAAGTTATGGATCTCTAATTACTTCGTAGAGGAAAGAGAAAAGAGAGGACAAGCAAATCATACTTCCTATTCATATTGTAGTTAAAAAAAGACAAATCCTTAATATTAGAAATTAATACTTTGACATCGCAGTAAGTCAAATGAGGGATATTCAATAAATATTTATTGAGGAGGTAAATATAAAAAGATAAAGACTTAACTCATATATTTCATATATAAAAATAATTTTCATTTCATCTCCATTGAATAAAGGAAAAAAAAGAAAGAATTTCTCAAGATATTTCTAGGCCGGCTTTAGATTATCATTTCTAGGTTTTATTCGTTCCCTATGATCAACATGAGTGGGAAGGACAGATGGAGATGGTAGGAGGTGTAAAGTAAGTTAGAAAAAAATATAGATATAATAACAATAACAAAAATAAGGTAATTATGTTTGATAATTATTAGGAAAGAAGTACTTCTAGCTTTTCAGGAAGAATTATGTAGTTTAATTATAAGTTTTATTTGGATTTTATGCTATATTTATTATGTATGTAGAGATATAAATTGTTAAATTCACTCATATTATGTCAGAATATAACTGAATTTCATATACACTATATTCGCAGGTTTCTAATGAAGAAAGTGCTAGGGAGGAACTTATAACTTCACAAAGAACATATATTTGTCTTTGCAGAAACACTTGGGATTGGAAGAAAAAGTCAAATGCTAATTCACAAAGAGTTTATAAAACTATGGCTGAAGACATCTAGAATGAATTCTGAAACTCAGTCACCTTTAATGTAAATTCCTTTTTAATGTTTATTTATTTTTGAGCAAGAGAGAGAGAGAGAGAGAGAGAGAGAGAGAGAACATGCATATGTGAGTGGGAAAGGGGTAGAGAGAGAGGGAGACAGAGGTTCCAAAGAGGGCTCCACACTGACAGCAGAGAGCCCAATGTGGGGTCCAAACTCACAAACCGCAAGATCATGACCTGAGCCAAGGTCGGACGCTAAACCCACTGAGCCACCCAGGAGCCCCTGAAATTCAGTAACCTTAAATGAAAAGCACAAAGTAAAACTCTGTCTAATAAATTCAACTTGTATAATGAGATCATCAATTTACTTATTTATTTATTTATTTTTATGAGCTCAGGAATAAAACTCGGCCTATTAACTCTTGAAATACTAAAACATACAAAGAAAGGAATGACTTAAAAAAAAACAGCCCCCGATACATAAATGCAAAGCTAACGTTATGGGAAAATGAGTTAAATTTCTAAATTTAATGGTTTTAGGTAATTTTGTTATAAACATAGTCATTTTGTGTGCTTGTTTGTTCTCAGAGATGTACTCAAAACAGGATGGTAAGATGGAAAAAAAAGGCTCTTTCAAATGCCTGTCCCATCACACTGAGTTTTTAGGTATCACTCTTAAAATGAATATAGTAATATATTTTATAGAGTTTTTTTGAGAAAGAACCATAACCATATTAACATAAATTTAAATGCATACCCTGGCACATAGTAGGTATTCAATGAACTCTTGCTGTTATTACAATGTTCATTTTCCTCATTCATTCAGAAAGCAGAAAATAAGCTAATCATATTAGTGAATTACTTTTTATGTAATAAATGTAAATATGTAAATATGATAACAAAATAATGATAAGGTTTGAGCACTGAAAATTGTTTGAGCACTGAAAATTGTTAAGCCTTTAGATTTTTATCATTTTGGAAAGATAATTTAGTTGACAATAGTTCTTTGGGGTTATAAAACATATTGCATTACTAGAATATAGTATTAAAATCTAACACTGCAAGAAAGTTTGAGAAAAAGATGTATCTCATTTCTGTCTAAGAATTTGTTTTAATTTTAGAAACACTGGGGAGAGAGGAAAAAGAGTAAAGAAAATATAAAATTTATAGACCAGATTAATTTTTCAGATATTCATACCCCACATTTTAACATTTAACTATTTACACGTTAAACTGTTCCACCAAAAGCAATCTAGAAGGGTTTCGCCAACATCACTTCAGAGAAGTAATTGGAAAATCTTTACCAAGTAAAACTAATCTATCTATCCCTCACCGTGGATTATAAAAAGTTTGTGCTATTATGAAAAGAATGAGCTATTGAGGAGAACTGAATGAAAAAGAAAAGATCTACTGTATTCATATGCTTACAGATTCCTGGTTTATAGTAGGCATTTCGTAAATACTCATTGACTTATTTCCATTTTCTGTAACTGATTGAATCATGAGAATAATAACAGCTTCAAGAAAAAGAACTTGTGTCTTAATAATCGATGACAAGTTCTAATTATCTCTTCCATTTTGATTTGCTTTAGTATCTTAAAAAAATCGGGATACATGTGATGATAGCAAGTTATATATGAATATACTTGTCCATTAATTTTATTTTTAGGAGTCAAATGAAATTTTCAGGTTATGCCTAATTTCAAATAATATACCACATTTTCCTGCATATGGGACACAGGATATTAAAAAAAATTAGTGACAAGTGAACCCAAGAAGCACCGGGGGATATTTTTATCCAATTACAAACAACATGTTTCAAAATAAACTACTTTTCACCAGTAAACCACTGTTTTTAGAGGGACTTGCTGGAAATTTTGTTTAAATTTTTTTTGAAAAAATACAAAAAGCAATTATCAATAACATTTTTAAATGGTTAGTATAGAGCTCCTGGGTGGCTCAGTTGGTTAAGCCTCTGACTTCAGCTCAAATCATGATCTCACAGTTTGTGAGTTCAAACCCCACATTGGGCTCTCAGCTATCAGCATATGGAGCCTGTTTCTGATCCTCTGTCCCTCTCCCTACCCTTCCCTTGCTCTCTCTCTCTCTCTCTCTCTCTCTCTCACTCAAAAATAAATAAACATTAATTTTTTTAAGTTTAAAATGGTTAGTATATAATGGAAAGCTTTTCAAACCATGTTTTGTAAGATTGTTTTTCAGAATTTTTCCTCTATTTCCCTCATCAGTCCATTTGGAGGTCAACTTTCAAGGGCATAAAAAACGTCTCATATGTAATTCTTTTTATGTCAAATCTAAAAATCCGCATGAGAAAAGAAAAAGAAATGTGATAGTGAAACTTGAATCTGTTCAGAGAAAACTCCACCACTTATTTGCCTACTATTCCTCGATGCTTTAAATTAGGCCTACACACTGTAACATGGAAATCATTATATAAACTTGGCCATAATTATGTGAAGCTTATATTAAATTCTAATATGCCACTGTCTTTCTTTCCGACATTTTTCAACATTTTATACAAGAAGAAGTTTGACTTTTCTCTCTGTTTAGTACTAGGAAATTCTCTGCGTCTATGTACTTATTCGGTCATCTGTCTCTTGCTCTCCTGTCTCTCAAACATTGTACAAAATGTGTTGGCATCCAGAATAAAAGAGTGCTGAAGACGAAGCGCATCAGCCTGCATATTTTTCACTGGTCTTTCAACAAGAACCCTTTCTCTTTTCTCCCCACCCCACCTCCAGTGGCACTGACAGAGAGACTCACATAAACACACTAGAAGCTTGGTCAGGAAATTAGACATCTTATCTTTGGGTCTGCTAAGTAAGGACCAATAACCTAGGGCTGCGGCACACTTCATAATAACTGCCTTTACAAAATGAAATTTTGACTTCTTCACAGCTTAGCTACAAGAAGACAGTATCAGTAGGCCTGCATTTTTGTGCAATATGAGGGGTAGTAAAAGATTTCAACATCTGACAGGGGAAAATGAACTGGTAAAAAATCGTTGAAATGTTCTCTCAATGCAACGCAACATTTTTGATGTTGATTTACATTTTTATTATTGTTTACTTTCTTGGTAGACTGAAAGTATACTAAACATAGAGCACATAAGTTGAAAGAAGAATACAAATATCCACAGCAAAAAAGAAAGGACCAGATCTTAAAACAATACAAACAAACAAACAAACAAACAAAATCAACAAACAGGTACTTGTTTATAAGATCTAAAATCTAACTATCCTTGTTAATTTACCTGTATACTTACTTTGCTGAAGATTTGGAATCACTGAGTACTATTTATTACCTGAAGAATATAAATCATAAAGGAAAAACATTTCAAGTTCTTTGAAGTTCTACTTGTAAAATTAACCAAAATGTCAACATCAGATATTTTAGCTTCTAAGGAGTGAACAGTTTTTGATGGTCCTCAAAGTCAGGAATTAGGAATTGCAACCATGTGAGAAATAAAAGAAATGAAGAAAGTGTCCAGATTTTAATATGAAAATATAAAATAATATTCTAAATCTTAGATTAGGAAAAAATCTTCTGAAAGAGGCAGGGGATGATTGAAGATAAAGTAATGTTTATGATAATAAAAACTGTAAATTCCATACATAATTCCGTATATAATATTATAAAAATATTAAGGTTATAACTCATTTTAATAGTATATATACTATAATGCTTTTGAAATTTTAGATAAATCATCCAGATAAATTCTAGATATTTTTTTTCATCTAAAGACATGAGGAATAACAAGCTTGGAAAAGGAATTTTGACTCCCCAGCTCCCAGAACAACACTTAAGATATCTGAGCATCATTACGTTACTTACAACTAGTACAGTGTAAGTGTAAATGTTTTATGTAATTTAGTAAAGTTTACAATGTAGGAAAATAACATTTAGGAAACATGGGGTGCCTGTGTAGCTCAGTCAATTAAGTGCCTTGTCTCTTGATTTTGGCTCAGGTGATGATCTCACAGCTCGTGAGTTTGGGCCCCGCGTGGGACTCTGTGCTGACAGAGTGGAGCCTGCTTGGGATTCTCACTGTTCTCTCTCTTTTCTCCTCCCTCGCTCTTTCTCTCTCTCTCAAAAATAAATAAACATTTAAAAATAATAGTAATATTTAGAAAACCAAGCTTACCATTATCAATGTATTAATATTTTTATTATAACAGACATAATAATGTATAATGCATGATACATAAAATTTAGTATAAGAAAAAAAATGAATAAAATTTAGCCTAAGAAAACATTAAAGAGGTTTTTATTTATTTATTTTTTTTAGAAATAAATTTATGCTCCTTTCACTCATTTCCCATTTCTCCCACCCCCATCCCCTTTCCCTGCCTCTGGCAACCACCAATCTATTACTCTCTGTATGTATGAACTAATTTTCCTTCCTTCCTCCCTTCCTTCTTTCCTTCCTTCCTTCTTTCCTTCCTTCCTTCCCTCCCTTCTTCCCTCCCTCCCTTCCTCCTTCCCTCCCTCCCTCCCTTCCTTCCTTCTTTCCTTTTTGATTCCATACATTAGAGAAATGATGTGGTACTTGTCTTCCTGTCTGACTTACTTCACTCAGCATAAGGCCCTAACTTATATCTATAATTTATATATCTATATCTATATTTGTATCTATAATTTATATATCTATATCTATATTTGTATCTATATCTGTATCTGTCTAGCTATCTAATCTATCTCACAACTTCTTTATTCATTCATCTATCAGTGGACCAATTTAGTATAAGAAAACTTTTTATTCTTTATTCTTTTATTTTTTTTAAATTAAGTTGTCCCCATGTCCAACATGAGGCTTGAACTCAAAACCCTGAGATCTAGTCACATGCTCTACTGGCTGAGCCAGCCAGGTGCCCTAATATAAGAAAACTTTAAAGAAGTTTCCTTATAGACATTTGGTTGTATTTTTAGACCTTATACACATAATAGTGGGCACAAAGATGTAAATTTTCTTTATAAAAATTAAGACTTCTAAATGGTTTGTCGTGAGCTTAAGAACCTCCAAATAACATATTAGTAATACTTTTCATTGCAATCTGGAATGTTTTTATTAACTAAATAATCAAAAATAAAGGAGAGAAAGTGATTATCAAATTTTGATGAAATAATGAGATTTGGAAAATTTCATATCGAAAGGAACACAGTAAATTTGCCTTATTTTACACACATGGTAAATTCTTTAAGAGGTTCTGTGCATTACAAAAGGTTAAAATTACATCAGATGAATATCTTTTTTTCACCAAGTCAGTGCCTTGATGCAGAGTATACTTTGCGTGAAAATAAACAGGCAAAGTGTAATGAACACTTGCATGGCTTAACTTATTCATGCAGACTTTAACTTATTCATGCAGACTTTATTTAGTTTATTGAAGTCAAGATCACTAATCTTCACTTTATATACCTCTGATAATTTCCCCAAATACATTAAATGTTTGTGCAATTTTATGACAATGGAAAATATTTGTATAAATATTCTGAAGATTCAAAAAGATACCTTAAGATTTGTTTAAAAAGTGTCTTGAACAATGGATTAACGTTTTCTCCCCAGTTGACTAAACTAAATGGAAAACATGCATTTAAATGCATAAGTTTTAGTTTGTTGGCTGGTTTCTGTGGGAAGAAAAGAGTGAAAGAAAATTCTGCACCAAATTGGGGTAGAAAATGGTAAACATATAGTATTTTTGTTTGAAGGACTAATGCTTATTTGTAAAACTATTTGTTTTATTTGATAAAGAATTTTATTTGCTCTCATTCACATGTAAGTGATTAAGAGGAATGTATTGATTTACTCCTCCTAAACTTTATTCTAGTAAAAATTTAACAAATACAGATGCAACTAAACATCCCTTAAAATAGTACAACTGGGAGTCTAATTTAAGTAACTTTTAAAAAGTCAGAAATGCATTCAGAAATGTCACAATTTAAAACACTTAAAATTATAAATGAAAAATATATCATTTATATATATGATAAATATTTTATATATGTGTTTTATTACACACATATATAATTTGCTCATTGGTTTCCAATATTTTTAGCAGGAAAAATCTTTTTTCAAGTGAAATTTCATCCCTAAAGATCCAGGTTAAAGGATTAGTCTATGAAACACTGTGATCTCTTTTCAATCTATTCTTGAGACATCCTCTCCTCTCAAAACACTAGGGCTTATTGTGAATACTCAGAAGACTACTTACCTAGAGGCAGTGTGCTCTAGGAAACACAGCATATGGTGAAAAGAAAGACACTTCTCAGTAACTGTGCCTTGAATGCACTTTCTGCTAAGTGGTTACGAACCTAAGTGTTTTACCTTTATTGTAATGGTGTGACCAACTTCATTTGTCATAATGTTTAAGCATTACAACATGGCATTCATTCAACAAACACTTTGGGTGCTTTGCCTGTATGGTGGTTCAACTGCACGGTGGACTGAAAATGATAACCAGGGTGGACTTCACAAATAGCTCACACATCAGTGTAAGACACACTGATTCCCCTTTTTCTATCACCCTTGTCTGCAACGGCAAATCCATTAGCACCACTCTAAACAATCTATTTCTCTTCATTTAATTGCCAACACTCTAGTCAAAGCCACCATCATTTCCACCTCTACTATCTAATTGCCACTTAACTAGTTTCTTCCTCAATTTTGATTCCCTACCCAATTATATATTTGCAACACAAAAGCCAAATAGAATTATATCATTCGGTCTCTTTTTTTTTTTTAAGCTTTTGTTTTTAAGTAATCTCTGTACCCAACATGAGGCTTGAACTTACAACCCTAAGATCAAGAGTCATGCATTCTACCACCTGAGCCAGCCAAGCACCTCTGTCATTACCTGGTTTAAACCTTCAGTGGACGTTCACACACTACAAACTTCTCATCACAGAATACAAAGACCACCATGATCTGGTCCCTCTCTACCTTCATGACTTCTTACACTTTTGTCTGCCTTAATCTTTATGATCCAGCCACCAGGTTTCACGTCAGGCTTGTTCTGCTTCCACCCTGAGAACTTGCTGGTCCCTTTGCCTAAAATGTCTTCCCTACAACTCCTGGACTTCCCATGGCTGCTAGCCCTTGCCCTGTCATTAAGTCGTTACTTCAGATATCACCCCAGAGAGGCCTCTCGGGACCGCCTTGTGATGCTGTGCCCTATTCCTATCACATTATCCCATCAGGTATTGCTTATAGCCCAACATACCATCTAATATTCCTTCATGTGTTGGCTTCCCAATTTATTGTTTACTTGTTTATTATAGATCTGTCTGATGAGAATATAGCTCCATGAGAGCAGGACTTTGTCAATCTCTTTCAACTCTTTTCCCCCAGAAGCTGGCACCATGCCTGGTCCTCAGGCTTCAGTGAATATTTATTGGTAAAAAGAAAGGGAAAAAAGAGGGAGGAGGGAGAAAAAAAAGAAATTTCCAAAATATCAGTTATCACAATGTCCAGTTCTATACAAAAATAAAGTCTTCAACGGCTCTTTTATTCTTTTTTTGATGCCATCTTGAATATACCATAATAGATTTATCACACTACACTTTACTTTTGCCTCATGTTTGTTTTTCTTATTAGAAATTGTTCTCCATGAAAGAAAGGGAAGATGGTGGTGAAGTAGGGGGACCCTGGGCTTGTCTCCACCCATGAACACAACTAGATAACTATCAAGTCATCCTAAATACCCCGAAATTGACCCCAAGACTGACAGAACAAACTTCACAACTAAAGGAAGAGAAAAGGCCACATCAAAGAAGGTAGGATGTGTGGAGGGGAGACAGGGATCACTGGTCTGTGGAGGGGAGGGAGCCATGGTTGAGGAGAAGGGAGAGAGGGAGAGAGAAGCACATGGGGGAATGCACAAAGAGAATATTCCCCCAAAGCCGTTGGCTTGGAAAATGTGAGTTCTTGCAAGCAGCAAGGCTTAAAGCCTAGAAACTGCTCTATGAAATGCCCTGTATCTCCAATATCTGGTATGATGTTTGATCCAGAGTAGCTGCTCAATAAACATTTGCTGTTTTCTAGAAATGCATAGAAAAGTAAATATTCATATATTTGAGATATATATGTATATATATACATTTATTCTTTCCCATTAAGTTCTTTCTACTGAAATCATAAATACATGAGCAATACTGACATTTTCCTTATGAGTTTAAATATAACCCACAAAAATGCGACTCATTTTGTGCATCAGAGATATACCAGCCTCTGAATTTTCACTGAACCCTTTCCTACTTCTCTGGACCTGCAAACATAATCACCCATAAACTGGAACTCACATTACACTATTGTTTCTTGACCTTTAAAGCTATATGCCCCACCCCAGGCCACTGCTTTTAAACATTTCCAGTCGATTGTTTTTCATGGCTAGAGAATGGAAGGTATTAAAATAATATTAGGTTCGAAAAAGATAATTATTTGAACTTACAAGATGAAAAGTCTAAAAGCCATCTTCAATTTCATCATTTCATTAGGAAGGTGATACATGAGTGTAGTACTATGAGTTTTTTGTTTTGTATTGTTTTGTTTGTTTCCCTCGAAGGAGAACTACTTCATGTGAAAGTGACTTTATTTGTTGTATTTGAAGAAGCAGGACTAGTACCTTGAAAGGTCTTCCCTATATATATAAAAATTCTGAGCGAGGAAAAGGATTAGGGAGAGCACAGCTAAGAGATTGTGAACTCAGGCAAACACTGACTCTTCGTTTACACAGAATGACATAATTCCTACAGTAAGTTAGGTTGACATAATTAAAGAACAGTGCAACTAGGTTTGGAAGGAATAGAAGTATTATTTTTCTTACTATGGTAGCCTTTGGTTCTCTGATGTTACTAAATAATAGGAGCAGTGTAATTCCAGAAGACCAGCCATAAACCCTACAGTGGGCCATAAAGCTCTCTAATGTCCAGATAGAGTAAATGTGCTACTAAAAATCTAACGAGAGAGGAGGTACCCATGAAGATGGATCCTGAAAAAACTGGATTCATGTGGATCATTTCTTTAACACTAGATCTGTTGAAAAAAATGGATCCTCAAGTGTTAATAAAATCAACAGGTTTAAATACTCAAACCCTCACATGAATTTCCTCAGGGGAGCACTGAACATCAACTTGAAGGAGTTTCTGAAGATTTTTAGGAAGTACAAGCAATAGTTACCCAGTGTTTAAAAACATCTTTGTATTTTTTAATATTTATTTATTTTGAAAGAGAAACAGAGTGTGAGTGGGGGAGGGGCAGAGAACGAAGACAATCCCAAGCAGGCCCACAATGTCAGCACAGAGCCCTACTCTGGGCTGGATCTCAGAAACTTTGAGGTCATGACCTGAGCTGGAATAAAGAGCCAGATGCTGAACTGACTAAGCTACCCAGCCGCCCTTAAAATCATCTTTAAAAGTGACTTCAGTATCAAATATTTGGCACTTATCTTACAGAGGTCTCTGCTTTTATTTTCAATCAAGATTTCAGGGTCAAGTAAAACAGGTATTCCTTGCATTTCAATTTTGTGTAACTTTTTTTTCTTTTAAAGGAGAGACTAACATTGTCAGCAGAGTAATTAAAGAGTTTAAATTATTTTAGGCAGTAATTAGATATTTATGTTTGCTATCACGCTATAATTCATTTCTCTTTCCCCAGTATTGCACAGTTGGTTATATTTTATTTTATATTCTGCTGAATCAAATTAAACTGTTTAATATCTATATATCCAAGTGCAGATGCAGCTGAAATTGCCATGGTTCTGACATACACAGCTCTATTTGTTAAGAGGAAAGAAATGGTGGAAATGATTTTCTCATTCACTGTTCTATAAAAACATTCTCACATAGGTCTAGCTGTTACTATTATTACTGTTTGTTTGTTTTTTTTTTTTATTAAACTCTTAGTTGCCTCCTGCCTCTTGAACTTGCATGTTCTATGGACCGTAGTGATATTCATTGATGGGTGCTCCTGATATTCAGAAAAATGCTTTTCTTCGCCCCTTTACCATAAAGTTCAGCAGTGACGCCAAAGATTAGGTTGTGTGCGCCCTTTCAGTTATGAATTATAAGAAATATCTGCTTCGAAACACTCACTAGAAAAAGACAAGTCTTTGAGAAATGACTTCAGAATTAACTTGCTTCTTAACCATGAATCTATAATATGTTTGGTTAATTGAAGGGTACAACCTGCAAAATTTCGTAAACTCTTAGAAAATGTTCATGATGGATGCCTCAATTGAGATAGGAATTTACAATGATAAAAGTAATCTATCTGCACAGATTCCCCATGTATTTTGATTTTCTAAATGAAATTTGCATTTCTTTCTAGTTCTCTTATAATATTTGACACATTTTTTAATTAATTAAATGTGAGGAAAAAAGAGAAAAAATTACACCAACTCCACTTCTTTAGTCTGCATTTTTCAACTAAATCAAAGCTAAAACTGTTATGGAATAATACAGTTAATGTATCGATAAGAGAAAGCATCAAAAGTAGTTGGAACCAGAAAAGAAAGAGCATTTGAAAACATAACTATGAAAGTACTGAATCTGTTTTCTGTGGCCTCTTCTGTTTTTTAGTTTGTTTTAAAATAGGCAAAATAAAATCAATACGATTTAAAAGATCATATTCGTAATTACATCAGAAAATATTAGAAGTCTCTTTTCAGTATCAACAAAATAATTCACCATTGGTACAAGATAAGCTTTATGAATTTCTGCTTCCATGTCATTTTTTCTACACTATATAACAAATGCTTATTTATAATATGAATTCACAAGGCAATCTAATTGGAAAATATTTCCAATTAGATTCAGTATTACGGCCTTAAAATGGATGCATTTATGTTAATATAAAAGTATACCTGGTACATTTTATCATGCATTAGAGATTTTAATCAGGTAATCTACACAGCATCTGGAAACCTAAGCAGAGGCAAAGTCTGCTATAACAAAGGCACTGTAACAGTTCACCTTCAGTGAAGAACAATAATGCATTATTAAATTCACTTTCCTGCTCAGTGGTTACACTTAGCTGACCACAGCAAATTTGCTCTCTGCCTGGTCCTCACAAGTTGGCAGAAAAATAGATTCTGTCACATTTAACGGGTTTAGAAAATGACAGGATGCCTCTTTTGTTTTAACTATAAACCATAATCTTTCAGAAGTAAATATAATTACAAATGCCTTTGGTCATGTCATTCTTGGGACAGATATTATATGTGGGTTATCGCAGAAGCATATATCACCGTAACTATCATTAATAAATGGAACTGATACTACATATCAAAAAAATCCAGATTTTTTATGGTGCTTTCATTCTATATAACATCATAATTCTTACGATGCAATAAAAAGTCGTTTTGGAATCTTATAGAGCTATGGACATTACAGCAACTTGTAAGCTTTGGTTTTATTTGAATTTATGTTACACAAATTAGGATAGTTGGTCTACCGTAAAAATATCATATTTAGCAAACACACTAATGAAGTTCTAGAATATTGCCTAAGCTAAAATTAGAAGATTTTTTCAAGACATTATTTAAATGATTACCACCATAAGGAAAAATCTTCATAACTGGTTACCTATTAATCCCATAAACCCTTTCTTTACACACATACATATCCTGTTAATACATACGTTATAAAGGAAATGTCACGTTCCTTATTTTTTGTTAAATAAAAATTATTACTTTTCAGAGCATTTTTCATAATGTAGGAAACAATTTTCTGTAATCATGAACTACCTTATTTCCCTACAAAGATTTTCATAAGTTATAAGTAAAAAATACGATGCAAATATTTGAAGATAATGAAGTTCACTGATAATTTTATTTTTTAAAACTGATTATTTGATGGTTCCGTAGAAATTTTACCATAGAATTATTTGCAACTAGGTGCACAAGATTTACTAATCAACACTATTTTAAACAAAGTTAGATTGCTTCCTTAGGTGATTCTAAGTATCAGTTACTCAAAGAAGTATTTTTATGGTTTCCTGGAAGAACTTTTTACTAGCTCTTAAACATTCTTTTATGCCTGACTCAATTTCTCTTAATGATTATGATTAAAAAAAAACCCTGACATTGTTTACCTTCACATTTAAAACACAAATAAACTATACAATACCTTCAATAAAAAGGTAACTGTTGGAAAATAACAAAGAAAACAAATGCATTATTGGCTATTTAAGATGTGAATTAATTCTTTAAAGAAGCATACTGGGTTTGCAATTTGTTTACATATTTTATAGATTTTGTTATCTATATACTAGCTTACTTATAGCATTTTACGTTGTATTATTATTGATAACATCATGTGAATTATTTGCTGTCAGTAAACAGAGGTCTGATATAATTAAATGAAAACAATGTAAAAGCATAACATTTTTGCTTGGAATATCAGTGATATTTCTCTATGTTGTTAAGAGTTAAAATTTTGTTATGTAAAGAAAATATACACTGAGAAATCTGCTTTACAACTGACTTTAATTATATTGATTCTATGGGTTATGAAAATAAGTCATTGCAGTACTGCATAGTTTTTTAAGCTTTTACTGTCCTTTAGTTTAATATCCTTTTAAAAAGTTATTGACATTTATGGAAAAAAAATCACTGATCTTTGCCCAGTTCCTTTTTTCCCTGTTAGAAACTGTAAAATTGTACATGAGGTATAAAAAAATGTGTAATTGTACAAGACCCGTTGTATGAAAATGAGAAAATATAGCCTATCTTTAATCCTCTGAGTTCATTTCATATGCGCTATAAGTTTCCTCATTTGGCGGTAGAGAATTTAAATTGCACTAATTATTTATTAGTTGTAAATAATTGCAAGAAACAGAGAAATACATTTATTGACAGTTTCCTATTGACTATTGATGATGTCATTTTCATGATTCCAAACTACCCTCTTAAAATTCTTCTCTGATAAATAAGTATCTCTTCAGAGGCCTGTCTAAACTAAATGAGAATAGGTTTATCTCATCTCCATCCATTACCATGATTCTTGAAACACTTGAAACACTTCTAAACACTGAAGTGTTCAGTCCATGAGCCTGTCATACATGACTGTTGTCAGATGTTTTTCCGCAAAGAGAAAAGACAAACTCCATACTCTAACTTTACAGAGTTTCTCACTGTACCTTCTATGCACCAAAGAGAAAAAACAACAATCATAAGCCAGTCTACCTCTAAGAAGGAAGTCTAGAGTTTGACTATCTGAAGCCAACAGTAAGGTTCAAGTTGGAAAATAAATGGGCATTTGGGGAGGATTAAAATCTCAGCTATTTCTATGATTAGCAAATATTCCAAGCCTAGGAAGTCTCTTAGAATAACAATGATTACAGCAGAATATAACGTATATGAAATAAAAGATTGGAGATGCTTACAGAATAGAAATTAATGATAAAAATGAGGCTGTGTTCAATATTATTGGAATAGACTTCTCTCTCCTTCTGCTCTTCTCCTAAACTTGACTATTATTTGTAAGTTGGGAATCACAGCATGAAATGTGATTGTGCTGAGGTCTGAAGAGCTTAAGTTCACCATCAGAAACTTAAAAGCCATAAAAGCAAATTTTAATTCTGTTGCCTTTTGTCTCGCAGTAGTTTGGAGGATACACCGGAATCACTACACAGACCAGAGTCTTTAATAGATTTAGAACCCAATGCTTGTTTTCTTTCTTCAAACTGGATCCTAGTAAAGACCATGTGAACTAAACAATCAAAATACTTAGCTTAAAGTAACAACAAAAGTTTTTGTTTTGTTTAAACAAAAATTTTTGTCTTCAAACATTTTCCCCTTGACAACAAGACTTAATTTATGGCACAGGTCATGTTCAGTCTTCCATCCTATTGGTGAATAATAGCAAAATTCAGAAAGATATTCTATCCTCAGTTCGAGGTTTAAACAGAGTATTTCCACTAAAAGTCCATAAGAGATGCCACTCTTTCCCCTTATCATGAGAGGCAATACCATAACATCTCTTAACAGGATAGAGATTTGCTGCATCTCTCACTGTCACCAGTAAAGCAATGCCCATGATTGCCTACGACAATTCTCAACCTGGCTGGAGGTGGAGAACTACACCTTTTGTGTGATTATAGATGAGCTGAAATGAAAGTCTTCCTGTGTATTCATCATGGCCATTAAAGTGGAAAGGAAAAGCTAAGCCATGAGACACGTGGCCATTTTTTAATAGACTTTACGATTTAGGCAAAGAAGAAATACAGCATTTCTTAATAACTCCTATATATTTGTCCCTTAGGGTCATCACCCTTATTCAAAAGCTTCTCATTAGTACGTCTTAAAATTGTAACTATGTCTTAAGTCCTCCATTTAAAATCCATTTCTGAATTCTCAGCAACAAACACATTGCTCGCCACATGGTCAGCAATCACAAATTGTTTGATTGATAAATAAATAAATAAATAAATAAATAAATAAATAAATAAATGCAAATATACAGACAAACTCACTTGCTTTTTTACAAACGATAACTTTGTAAGAATGCTGTAAAAGAAACCATTTACAGTGATTTATTTAAAGGTATGAAATGATGACTATGAAACTATTCCATGTCCTTCCACAAATGTTTCTTGGAATTATACTCTTCTTTTTTGGTGCTATTACTTAGACCAAATGACAACTGATCAGATAAATCATTTACTCATTTATTCAACACACTACAGTGCACCAGTCATTATGACAAACACTGAAGATCTGGTTGTAAATAACACAAACCCAACTTCATGTTCACTGAGCTTGCAGTATAGTGAATTATGATTTCTATCAGGCTGCTCCAGATCTACCTTCCCTGCCTTGTTCTCTGTGACTTCAGACGTTTCCATGTCCCTTGGATGGATTGGTCAATTGGATGCTCCAGAAAGCAGATGGGATTCAGCACCAAAATGTGATAGTCTGGCTTCTACTAAGCCCTGGATTACTGCATTATCCTCTCCTACCACACCTTGAATCTTCTGTTATGTACTGTCTCTTTGCTAATAAATTCTTACAGACTTTTTGGTTATTTACCAGGTACTACTTGCCCAGTTTTTAAGGATGAAAACTGAAGGCCAAGGGTATTGTATAACTTAACAAGTTTACAACTTTAACCAGGACTTGAATAC